>NC_142797.1:19184154-19296654 GCF_049724085.1 Artemia sp. Qi Xiang Cuo | reverse complement strand
TTTTTTTCTGAATTTAATTTTTAGTGTGAATTTTTAATTTTTTTTTTGTGTGTGTGTTTTATTTTTTTTTTGTGTTTGTGTAATATTTTTAGTTTGATTTTTTTAGTATTCGGTGTTGTTTTTTAGTTCTTTTTTTTTTTTTTTTTTAATTTTTTTTTTGTTTTGTTTATTATTTGTGCTTGTGTGTTATTTTTTTTGTGTGTGTAAGTTTTGTGTGCATGTAAGTTTTTGTGTGCATGTAAGTTTTTGCGTGTGGGTCTAAGTTTTTGTGTGTGTGTGTGTGTAAGTTTTTGTGTGTATATGATTTTTTGTGTTGATATAAGTTTTTTTTGTGTTTTTTTATTTTTTTTTCTTTTTTTTTGTGTTTTTTATTTTTTTTTTTTAAGTTTGGTGTTTTTGTTTTGGTATAAGTGTTTGTTTGTTTTTTATTGTGTTTGTGTAAGTTTCTTTGTTTGTTAGTTTTTTCTTGTGTGTTTATGTTTTCTTGTTTGTGTTTTTTTGTTTTGTGTGTGTGTGTGTTTGTGTGTGTGTTTTTTTTTTTGTGTGTGTGTTTTATTTTTTTTTGTTTTTTTTTTTTAGTTTTTGTGTGTGTGTGTGTGTGTAAGTTTTTGTGTGTGTGTTAGTTTTGGCGTGTGTGTGTGAGTTTTCGTGTGTGTGTGTGTGTGTAATTTTTGTGTTTTTGTGTGTGTGTAATTTTTTTTGTGGATGTAAGTTTTTGTCTGCATGTAAGTTTTCGTGTGCATGTGTAATTTTTCGTGTGTGTGTGTGTGTGTGTGTGAGTTTTTGTGTGTATGTGTGTAAGTTTTGGCGTGTGTGTGTAAGTTTTGGCGTGTGTGTGTAAGTTTTCGTGTGTGTGTGTCAGTTTTTGTGTGTGTGTGTAAGTTTTTGTGTGTGTGTAAGTTTTTTTGTGCATGTATGGGGACCGGGGGAAGACCTTTGGGGCTCAGGGAGGGCGTTTGGGGATCCGGGACCCTTGAGGATTGGGTAGTCTTTTGGAAGCCCAGTGG
Source organism: Artemia sp. Qi Xiang Cuo (assembly GCF_049724085.1). Classification (NCBI taxonomy): domain Eukaryota; kingdom Metazoa; phylum Arthropoda; class Branchiopoda; order Anostraca; family Artemiidae; genus Artemia; species Artemia sp. Qi Xiang Cuo. The sequence goes on along the minus strand of NC_142797.1, from coordinate 19,295,647 downwards.
ACCTTTGGGGACCGGGGGAGGACCTTTGGGACCCCAGGGGACCTATGGGGACCAGTTGGCCCTGTGGGAGTCCGAGGGACCTTTGTGGACCTGGGGAGGGCCGTTGGGGGGCTGAGGAGGGCGTTTGGGGGATAACATTTCGAAATTTTTACTTTTTAGTTTCCTTTTTTTTGGCGGTGCATCCCTGCGGCGCATCCTGCGGCGCTTTCCTGCGGTGCCTCCCTGCGGTGCTTTCCTGCGGTGCCTCCCTGCGGCGCATCCCCTGCGGCGCTTTCCTGACCCGCGGCGAATCCCTGCGGCACATCCTGCGGCGCTTTCCTGGCCCACGGCGCATCCCGGCGGCGCTTCTCTGGTCCGGGGGACCTTTGGGGGCCGGGGAGGGCCTTTGGGGCACAGGGAGGGCCTTTGGGGCACAGGGAGGGCCTTTGGGGGTCCGGGGGGCAGTTGGGGGCCTGGGGGACATTTGGGGACCGGGGGAGGACCTTTGGGGCCCAGGGAGGGCGTTTGGGGATCCGGGGGCCCTTGAGGATTGAGTGGTCTTTTGGGAGCCCGGGGGACCTTTGGAGACTGGGGGAGGGCCTTTGGGAGCCCAGTGGACCTTTGGGGACCGGGGAAGGACCTTTGGGGGTCCGGGGGACCCTTGGGGGCTGGTTGGCCCTTTGGGAGACCGGGGAACCTTTGAGGACCAGGGGAGGGCCTTTGGGGGTCTGAGGAGGGCGTTTGGGGGATAACATTTCGAAATTTTTACTTTTTAGTTTACTTTTTTTTGCGGCGCATCCCTGCGGCGCATCCTTCGGCACTTTCCTGCGGTGCCCCCCTGCAGCGCATCCCCTGCGACGCTTTCCTGACCCGCGGCGCATCCCTGCGGCACATCCTGTGGCGCTTTCCTGGCCCACGGCGCATCCCGGCGGCGCTTCTCTGGTCCGGTGGGACCTTTGGGGGCCGGGGGAGGGCCTTTGGGGGCACAGGGCGGGCCTTTGGGGCACAGAGAGGGCCTTTGGGGGTCCCGGGGGGCAGTTGGGGGCCTGGGGGACATTTGGGGACCGGTGGAGGATCTTTGGGACCCCGTTGGTCCTTTGGGAGCTCGATGGGCCTTTGGGGGGCCCGGGGATGGCCTTTGGGGGTCTGGGTGGGCCTTTGGGGGCGCCGGTGGCCCTTGGGGAGCTTGGGGGGCCTTTGAGGACCGGGGGCTTCCTTCGGGGTTGGGGTAGGAGGACCTCATAACACTGTTCAAATGGAACTTGTGTATTATAACGACCACAGAGTTTCACCCTCAAATTCTCTTCTAAAACCTTTCCTAAAATCTTCTTTCAAAATGTCTCTAACTGTTTCGCCGAAATAGTTCAATAGCCTGTCTAAAAAGGTTTAGCCCAAATAATCCCTAAAAGTAATTTCAGCGTGTTCCTTTTGTTTTTGGCATCTCTGCGCTAATGCATTTCAAATTAATAAGAAACCTGATTCCCGCGCTAAAATAATTCATCGCTAAGATGTTTCTTGGAGAATTGTTTCCATGGCCTTTGGTTATTAATATCCTTTGGAGTTTGACCAAAAGAGTTGTTTCCGAGGCAATGACATTAATGACTTGGATCTATTCCTGGAGAATCGTTTCTAGGCGAAAATTTTTAAAGTCTGACAGATGATGTCATTGGTTGATTGATCTGTCAAGAAAGGGGAATTAATTTGTTGTTTCTAAGGGGAATTATTGATTCACGATAGGTGAATTGAGGTCGACAGCACAGGTGTTCCAAGGTCGATGTTGTTGTTGTTGTAAGTGCACGCTCTCAGCGAATGTCAAGGTCGATGTTGTTGTTGTTTACACACTTTGATATTTAGGTTATTGACTCCATTAACCACGTGTTCTCCCTAATGACTCTATGCCAATATATGGTGTACTTTCACGAGTTATAGCGTCACTTCTACTTTCGCACAACGAAGTAGAAAACAATTATGATAAAAACAATCTTTCATTTCTATTTTGTCACTAATAAAAGCGCTAACCCCCTCCCCAACAAAAATCCTGGATTCACGCCCCCCCCTCCCCTAAATTTAGGAAAATTGTTATAGTTAAAATCGCTAAAATGTCAATGAGAAATGGTTAGACACTGAAGTCAAAAACAATTATGATAAAAACAATCTTTCATTTTCTATTTTGTCACTAATAAAAGCGCTATCCCCCTCCCCAACAAAAATCACGGATTCACGCCCCCTCCCCTAAATTTAGGAAAATTGTTATAGCTAAAATCGCTAAATTTCGAAGAGAAATGATTAGACACTGAAGTAAGAAAAAATTATCTTTTAATTTCTATTTTGTCACTATTAAGAGTGCTAGCCCCCTCCCCGACAAAAATCATGGCTTCTCGCCCCCGCCCCTCACGTTAGGAAAATTGTTATAGCTAAAATCGCTAAATTTCGAAGAGAAATGTTTAGACACTGAAGTAAGAAACAATTATCTTTTCATTTCTATTTTGTCACTATTAAAAGTGCTAACCCCCTCCTCAACAAAAATCACGGATTCACGCCCCCTCCCCTAAATTTAGGAAAATTGTTATAGCTAAAATCGCTAAATTTCGAAGAGAAATGGTTAGACACTGAAGTAAGAAACAATTATCTTTTCATTTTTATTTTGTCACTATTAAAAGTGCTAACCCCCTCCTCAACAAAAATCACGGATTCACGCCCCCTCCCCTAAATTTAGGAAAATTAACCCACCCTAGGTCTATTGCTAATTTGCAGACAAAATTAGCTGACCGCTATTTTCAGACAAACACTGAATTACATAAAAGCACTGAAAACCTCGATTGCCTAAAACCAGCTAATGTATACAGACAGGAAAAGGGGTGACAGTTAATTATAGGCTTCGCACTGGAGTATTATGTCAAAACAGAACGCTTAATAGCAACAGTGTCAATCACATGTAGAGAAAAGATTACAATATGGAAAAGCTAAATTTTTCGAAAGGATAATTAATTCTATTTGCGAGAATTTGATTGTAAAACAATGGGGTGGGGTTAGGTTTTGAGGGTAAAAGAATATATTTTACGTTTTCCATCGAGTATAAAGATTGCGAGGTGGTTAGGTTTGAGGGGGGGGGGGGTATATACCTAAATATACTGGAGGATGACCAAGGAAAATATTTTTATTTTGAAAATAAAAACGGAGCTTACATGGTAAATTGAAGTTGCCAAGGCTTCTAATTCATCAAATTTATCCATTGTGTCAAAATACTTTCTGATAATTTAATCACATTGCATGCCCGTTATATACAAAATCCCAAGGTCGAATTGTTATGTAAGCAAGCCCTCTGATTGGCTGAGAAGGAAACACGTGATCTAACGGTTTCCTGGAAACTCATAACATTTGGCTCGAGCAACAACAACAAATACTATTTCTGGATCATAACAGTTGCATCGAGCATGTACATGTCCAAAACAACAACATTGACACCTTGACATTCGCTGAGAGCGTGCACTTGCCCAAAACAACAACATTGAAACTCATAACATTCGCTGAGAGCGTACACTTACAACAACAATAACAACATCGACCTTGACATTCGCTGAGAGCGTGCACTTACAACAACAACAACATCAACACCTTTGGAAATTTAGGTCATTGACACACTTTGATTACGCAATCAATTTCTCAGAAATAGCCCTAACCAGAAAAGAAAGAGAACATTTTCGATTTCGCAATCAAGTTCTCATAAATCCACTTCCCCTCGATTATGCAATCAAGTTCTCGGAAATTCACTTCCCCCTCGAGTCCTAGATCAATAACATTGTTCCCGTTAGAATTCAATGCGCATGTGCAACCTTCGTCCCGGAGTTATTACACATAGAAACAACAAATAAATCGATCTTGGAAAAAGAGGTCATTGACCGATTACGCAATCTTTCTCCCTAGGGACTCTATGCCCATATTAGGTGTACTGTCACGAGATACATTCTTTTGATAACCGAATTTTGTACTGCCACGAGCTCATGAGGCCTCTCTACTTTTCTCCTACAGAAATTAAAAAAAATAAACTCAAATACAATTCTCAAATTTGGAAAGCGCTATTTTCCACGGGGGGTGGGGTTTTTTCCGGGGTTTATTTTCCGTGGGGGGGTATTTTCGGCGGGGGGTATTTTCTGGAGAGGGGGTATTTTCCAGGGTGTATTTTCCGGGGGAAGGGGGTAACCGCCGGGGGGGGGGGGTTTAACGCCAAGAATCAAAATAAAAATCTCCTGGACCCATCTCAGGTCTGCTCATACCTGAAAACTGCGACTTTCTAAGATTTTTTATTTGGTTTACAAAATTAGGAAGTTTTTAGAGCAGTACCATGTCTTCGTCAGTGTTGCAACGTTGAACCGTGACATAAAAAGTGTGAAAAGCTGAAAAACAGTAAAATCAAATATAATGACTATTTAAAAAAATTGCAGTAAGAGTCTCGGTCACCTTCCCTCCCGAATGATTTTAACTCTCCCCAAACCAGAATTGTGGGAGCAGTCAAAAAACTAAATATTTTGTCAGGACCGCAATAACAAGCCCTTTATAACAAACAAAATAAAAATCCAAAAATATGGTTCTATTTTACATTTTGGGATAGTCCATTCTACAAAATTCGTTCTAGCGAAGAAACGAGTGACAACCCTGGTCCAAAGTCACAACAAAGCGAGTTGCCTGTCCCCTTGTCATGCCCTCATAAACAATTACCGTATGCTGAAAAAGCCATTAAAGTAATATGATGAGTATTAAAAAAAAAATGCTGTCAGAGCCTCAATAACATTCCCTCCAAAATAATTCGAACTCTCTCCAAACTAGAATCCTAAGAGCGTCGAAAAAGGAAACATTTTATTAATATTGTAGCAACAAGTCTCTCTCGACCCTTCAAAAAAATAATTCGGAAACTTGATTCTTTGCACCTTTAGGCATAGTCTATACGACAAAATCACTATATCGAAGAAACGAGTGGCAATCTTGATCCAAAGTTGCTACAAAGCGAGTTACCTGGTCCCTTGTCACGTCTTTATAAAACATTTCCGTATGCTGAAAAAGCCATTAAATCTGATATAATGAGTATTAAAAAAAATCGTATTCAGAGCCTCAATAGCATTCCCTCCAGAATAATTCGAACTCTCTCCAAACCACAATTCTATTAACTTCGGACAACAAAATATTTTTTTAATATTGTAATAACAAGCCCCTTTCAACCCTTCAAAAAAAAGAAAAAAAAAGATAAAAAACTTGGTTCTTTGCACCTTTTAGCATAGGCGATACGACGAAATTCATTCTTGCAAAGAGACAAGTGACAACCCTGATTCAAAGTCGTCACAAAGCGAGTTGCCTGTCCCCTTGTCATGGCTTTTTAAAATATTTTCGCGTGCTGACAGAGCCATAAATTGACTTTACCTTTTCTGGGACATCTGAATAAACGACGACATCCGACTTCCGTTTTTCACTTGTCGTATTGTATCTTTCAGCTTTTTAATGACTTCAAATTCGTTTGTTAATGTCTCGGTTACTCTTTTGTCGAATCCCGATTGGCTAGTGATTTATTACGTGGGGTTACTCCTCAATCCTCTTAGAAATTTAAAGAATAAAAGCGTGCGACTACCACCTTTGCAAATGAGCAGCAAAAGGAGCGAAGACGGAAACACTAATTGGTTTTTCGCAAAGCAGCACAGTGTATTTGTCATGTTTTTCTTTTCTTTTGGTCTCTTCAGACTTTTGTTTATAAGCAAAGTATCATGGTTGCACCGGCAGCTGTAACCTAGTAAAGACCGAACCACAGCCCATAGTAATCAAAAGTTGAAAAACGTGTTTTCAAAATAATTGTCTAGCGAGAAAAATTTGCAATTTGACTCTGAATCAGGAATGGTAACTATTGCTTCGGTTAATTTTAGAAGTAAAAGTTTATTACGAAAAGGAATTTATGGTGATTTCGAAAAAGAGCCTGAAACCCCTTGAAAATGGTGTCAAATTGCACTATTGGAATCAGCATGGTCGAAAACCTATTGTAAGATAATTACAATCCCCCACCTTGAACACCAAGGAAAATGACTTTTTTGCATGGGTAGCGCTGATCTGTTTCCCTTTTGTTTTTTTTTTGTTTTTCTAGAAGGGCTAAGGGGTGGCCATTCGACAGGGAATCAAATTTTTAAGTGCCATTTTTAAGTGACCAAAAAGATTAGAGGGCAAATAGCTCCCCTCCCTACAGGCCCCCTCCCCCCAAGCTAGTCCAATGAAACTTTTGAGATAGCCATTTTGTTTAACATAGTTCAAAGGTTCAATAGAGATGGTTTTGATAATGCTTAGTGCCTTCATAGTCCCTGGGGAAGAGCTTTATGTGGAATCGGGCGAATTGGTATCGCGCACATTTGTATCATATGTATCGTAAGAGGAATATCGGTATCGGTATCCGTTATTGTTTTTTTCAGTTATTTTCTAGGCTCATTTTTTTAAAGCATACCCCGGCAAGGTATCATGGTTGCAGCGGTAGCTGCAACCTAGTAAAGAACGATCCACAGCCCATAGTAACCAAAAATTAAAAAACACGTTTTGAAAAAAAAACTATCTGGTGAAAAAAAATTCCATCTGACACTGACTCAGGAAAGTTAACTATTATTTCGGTTCGTCTTAAAAGTAAAAGTTTATTGCGAAAAGAAATTTATGTTGATTTCGAAAAAAAAAGCCTCACACCCCTCGAAAATGGCGTCATATCAAAATGAAAAGTGTTCCATTGGAACCAACATGGTCAAAATCTTGTACAGGGAAGTTACAGTCCCCTCACTGAACAACAAGGAAAATCACGTTTTTGCATCGGTAGCACTGATCTGTCTCCCTTTCTTTTCTTTTCAACAGGTCTAGCGGGCTACCAGAACATCATAAAGAGATTCTTAATGGCTCATTCAAAAGCTATTTCTGATATTTACGTGCTTATTATAGATACTGCCATCTGCAAGTGCCATATGGCACTAAAATGGCACTTTTTGTGCTATTTCTCAAAGGGTGGCACTAGCAGGCTACCAGAACATCGTTGGTAGATCTTTTATAGCTCATATAAAAGGTATTGCACATATCTACGTCTTTCATATAAATTCCACCATCATCAAGTTCAAATGGCACTAAAAACGGCACCCTTGGTATAGTGTCTCAAGTGAAAAAGCTGCATTATAAAAGGAAATTATTTCCAACAAAATGTTTTGCTCGAATTCAAACAAGTCAGAAAAAAATCCAATTTTTCTGTTGGAATTGTGAGTTGCTTATTGAATTCAAACAAGTCAAACAAACATCCAATTTTTCTGTTGAAATTTTGACTTGCTTATTGAATTCAAACAAATTGTTGAAATTATTAATATTTATATACTTATCAGTAGAAAAAATGTAATTTTCACCGTAAATAGGCTATATCAATCAACACGGTTTGAACTTCAACGGTAGTTTGAAGTTTCTTGAATATCAATTTAAATTTGACTATAGGACCATTGAAAGAAATTTGTTCAATGTAAGTTCAATTCAAATATTTGAATTATAGCAGAAAAAGGGAATGCTAATTGAATTTTGAGCATAAAAAGATAATTATAAAAATAAGGAAATATATTTTTATTTGAAATAAGTTGAGATTTCTTGTCTGCAAAATGAACATGCAGAAATTTATATACAAAAATTTTCTTTTAACTTTTACAATCGCTTTTTTTAAAAACATTTTTTTTTTAGTTTCTATAGGTAGAAAGTTTCTTAAGATGCTATCCTAATCTGAACAGTACTAACAGTAAAAATATGTTTCCTTCTGAATTCATTTTTTTCAAATTAATAGTAGTAATGTTGTTGTGGTAACAACTTGTGTCTGAGAGATGTATATCATTTTTGAAATGAAGCATAAAAAGCTATTCAAAAAAAATTCTTCCCTGGATTTGCAATAAATTTGCTGCTTACGCTGAATAACCAAGTAAGCAAATATATCGAAGAAAAGAAGACGCCTGAAAGGGTATTTCAGTCCTTTACGTACACATAAAGGAACCAAAAGCTTCCCAAAAAAAGAGAATTTCCTAAAATAGTGCACATTTCAACTAGACTCAGTAATACTACACTTTAATAACATGAATCGTGCTTCAAAAACTCCGGTTTGCTAGAGGGTTAATTAAAAAATAAGACGTTTGCCCAATAAATTTTATCAAACATTTCATAGTGTTAAACTGTAATTAAGGAGTGACTCAGCTCAATTGTAACTGAAACTCAAAAATGGAATTTTGATAACAATTGATAAGAATTGGGTTTCTATGCAGATTGCAAATACATAAATTTCATTACGTTTAATATCTACCCACCAAAGTCTCCAAGCCTTAGAAGAAAAAGGGGTTTTGAAAACAGGGAGCCTGATTTTCGAAAAAGGGAGAAACACCCCCCAAAAAGTCAATAAATCTGAATGTAAATCAGACCTTCAGATTCAGCGTATCAGAAAATGTTATTGTGGGGGTTATGATCTCCTATATGCATAAATATGGAATTTATTTTTTTCCCAGAAGTCTGATCACGGACGTGTTTCTATTTGTTGTTTTTTGTTCCAGTGTTCTTTTTAAAAGACTGTAAAGTTTGGAGGGCAACTAGACCTCCTCCCAAGACCCATATTATCTCTTATTTTGTTTTCTAATGTTATGATTTGATATCAGTATGACAAAAAAAAATCATTTCCTTCAACTACCTACAAACGCATAATGCAGAAGCAGATCTAATGTTAAGACCTTCAAACGATGAAGCGACGATTTTACCTAGGGGGCATTCAGATCAGAGAGAGAAAACATTCTGATTGTGATGGTAAGCATTCAGTTTAGTTTATTAATATTGATAACTTGTGTTTTATGTTTCCCAAAATGTTTAAGATAGTACATTTTTATAAATAAAAAAAATTTGGTAAAGTTCTACGGTACTGTTCTATTAGCTGTAAACCATGCAAGAAGTGAAGTTTGGTTAATACTATTAAAATAAAACAAAATAGGATAAAAATTTAATAGTTTAGGAATAAAATTTGGTTATATATTTGCACATTAGGGGGATAGGGGTTAAGCATAGCATATATTAAATACGTAACCTGATCTTGGTACCTTTTCCCCCCTAAACCCCAAAAACTACAGTTTAAATATTATAAACGCAGTTAAAAACTACTGTTTGCAATCCGATTCTCCGTTGAGAGAACCTGTGTGACTAGTTTATTTTGTCACCTATCTTGAGTGGCTTACAGCAAACAGAACATTACCAATTCTACTGTAGCTACTTTTGGCTATCTTGGAAAGGGGTTAGGTTAGGAGAATGAAACTTTCAGGGATGAATATAGCTAAAGTATGGCTACTTATGTACTATCTGGAACACACGCGAAAAATGAAGTTTGGTTGATGCTAATGAAGTACAACAAAATAGGATAAAAATATAATAGTTTAGAAACAAATTTCGGCTATATATTTGCACATTAGGGGGGATGGGGGTAAAGCATAGCTTGTATTAAATCCCTATATAATACAGCGCATGTGTTCCAGATAGTACATAAGTATCGAAGTATGACCCGGGAAGGTATTTTGAAGTACCTACTTCCACTCCTCCCTCTAGAGGGTCCTTAAATTTGCCTACGTGACAGGTCTATACTTATTGAAATTTTGACAAAACAACATTTTACCTTAATTTTCAGTTATCAGTTTCTTTTTCTCGAGGTTTAGTCCGAAAATGCAATTCCTGTTATTTGATTATAATTTTAAGCCATATCAAGATTTTTTTTTCTTCAAAATTTAGGAAATGTATTTGTATATCTTTAAAACCTTATAAATTGGGATTGAGCAAAGTTGTGAAGCTGAAAACAATTTTGTTGTACTTCATCTAAGCAGAAGATCTATTTTGCAAGGTTTCAATTTTATAACACACAGGTTTTATAAGGCCGCGAACAAGAGATTTGATGAGATTTGATGATTGATGTTACGTGCTTAATTTAAAACGAATACTAGTCTCCTGAATGAAAACTTGTTGGCAAAATCACCGATCAATCACAAAATCACCGATCACCGATCACCAATCATCAAAATCACTAAATTCTATCTTTGTTTTGTTTAAGATTTTCACTAAAATTCTATCACTTTTATGGGGTGTTTCCCCCTTTTTTCGAAAATAAGGGAAATTTTTTCAGGCTCGTAACTTTTGATGGGTTAAAATAGATTTAATGAAACTTATATATTTGAAATCAGCATAAAAATACAATTCTTTTGATGTATCTACTGGTATCAAAATTCCGTTTTTTAGAGTTTCAACTACTTGACAGTGAAAGAATAAATACGCAAATTTTGAATTCAAATCAAGAACCATTTCAAATGAAAATACAAAAAAAAAAAAAACTACAGATACGCTGTCGCTCGTCATATGTCCTGTTTTTCACCGGATGAAAGAATTTCTTGTTGAACTTGAAGAAGCGCTCTCGTCCAGCTCTTCTTGAGACCGGAGTAGAAATCAACTTGAATTGAAGTTTGCGTGTCATTGATATAATTTAAAATTCTAAAACCTCTTGCGAATTGTTGGGATATGGGAGGAATAGTTTTTCATTTACAGGTCCACCCTCCCCATCTTGCAACTAACTGCATAATCCTCTTGGCACAGAGAATGATCCTTAATAGCTTCGAGAAAACCTCTTGCGAATTGTTGGGATATGGGAGGAATAGTTTTTCATTTACAGGTCCACCCTCCCCATCTTGCAACTAACTGCATAATCCTCTTGGCACAGAGAATGATCCTTAATAGCTTCGAGAAAAGACTCTGTGACCCCTTTATCACAGAGGCCGTTAATTAGAACAAATAGCTCTTATGAAAGTTAAAAAATCTTTGGCTTAAAGAGCGAGGCATTCACTAGAAGGTGAACCCAATCATATAATGATTGGGAATCTCAATCACTTGAATTCACCATTTTTTGGGTTTTTTTTTGTTTTTTGCTCCTCTTTTTTATTCCCAGGGGTAATCGTATCGAAAAAATAGTCATAAAAGATTTGGAGAGGGCTCATTTAAACGGAAATGCAGATTTTGAAAGAACTCAATCACTCCTTTCCTCGTTTCCTCTTCCTTTTCATTTTCTAGAAAATAAATTTGATACCTTCATATATTTGGCACATAGTTTTCCCACATTTCCTTTCACTATTCTAACTTTTCCAACCTTTAACTACTCATATGAAATCTCAATTTAAAAAAAAAACACCTTCCTACCGCTATCAAATACATTACCTTTGCATTTCATAGCCAGTATAATCTACTATTTTTTTTTCTCATTTTACTCTTGAACATAACAGGTTAGAACAGATTAGTTCTACCCATACAAAAAAGTGGTTTTTCTTGTTTTTTAATGTTGGGGACTGTAATTTCTCTGAATAAGGTTTTCGACTATGCTAATTCCAATGGTGCACTTTTCATTTCTATCTGACACCATTTTCGAGGGGTTTCAGGCTTTTTTTTTCGAAATAACCATGAATTTCTTTTCCCAATAAACTTTTATTGAATACGAACTGAAACGATAGTTACCATTCCTGAATCAGTGTTAGATGGAGATTTTTCTTTCGAAACATCAGAGAAACATCAGGAGATTTACGAAACAACAGAGTCCCTCAAACCCCGTAACGCTATTTTAAAAGGTATAAGAATTATTTATTTAACATAAATCCTTGCTTTTTGAATGATCATCAAGTAAAGAAAAAAACACATTGAATAAAACAACAGAGTCCCTCAAACCCCGTAAAGCTATTTTAAAAGGTATAAAAATTATTTATTTAACAGAAATCCTCGCTTTTTGAATGAACACTAAGTAAAGAAAAAAATCACAATGAATAAAACAACAGAGTCCCTCAAACCCCGTAACGCAATTTTAAAAGGTATAAGAATTATTTATTTAACAGAAATCCTCACTTTTTGAATGAACACTAAGTAAAGAAAAAAATCACACGGAATAAAACAACAGAGTCCCTCAAACCCCGTAACGCCATTTTAAAAGGTATAAGAATTATTTATTTAACAGAAATCCTCGCTTTTTGAATGAAAAATAAGTAAAGAAAAAAATCACACGGAATAACACAACAGAGTCCCTCAAACCCCGTAAAGCTATTTTAAAAGGTATAAGAATTATTTATTTAACAGAAATCCTCACTTTTTGAATGATCATCAAGTAAAGAAAAAATCACATTGAATAAAACAACAGAGTCCCTCAAACCCCGTAAAGCTATTTTAAAAGGTATAGTAATTATTTATTTAACAGAAATCCTAGATTTTTGAATTATCACAAATAAAATAAAAAATCACATTGAATAAAACAACAGAGTATCTCAAACCCCGTAAAACTATTTTAAAAGGTATAAGAATTATTTATTTAACAGAAATCCTTTCTTTTTGAATGAACACCAAGTAAAGAAAAAAATTTAACAGAAATCCTCACTTTTTGAATGACTATCAAGTAAAGAAAAAATCACATGGAATAAAACAACGGAGTCCCTCAAACCCCTTAAAGCTATTTTAAAATGTATAGGAATTATTTATTTAACAGAAATCCTCGCTTTTTGAATGAACACTGATTAAATAAAAAATCACATGGAATAAAACAACAGAGTACCTCAAACACCGTAAAGCTATTTTAAAAGGTATGAGAAATAATTATTTAAAAGAAATCCTTTATTTTTGAATGAAAAACAAGTAAAGAAAAAATCACACGGAATAAAAAAACAGAGTCTCTCAAACCCCGTAAAGCTATTTTAAAATGTATAATAATTATTTATTTAACAGAAATCCTCGCTTTTTGAATGACCATCAAGTAAATAAAAAATCACATTGAATAAAACAACAGAGTCCCTCAAACCCCGTAAAGCTATTTTAAAATGTATAAGAATTATTTATTTAACAGAAATCCTCGCTTTTTGAATGAACACTAAGTAAAGAAAAAAATAACACGGAATAAAACAATAGAGTCCCTCAAACCCCGTAAAGCTATTTTAAAAGGTATAAGAATTATTTATTTAACAGAAATCCTCGCTTTCAATTGAAAGGAAAAAATATAAGAATGATTTATTTAACAGAAATCCTCACTTTTTGAATGAACACCAAGTAAAAAAAAAATCACACGGAATAAAACAACAGAGTCCCTCAAATCCCGTAAAGCTATTTTAAAAGGTATAAGAATTATTTATTTAACAGAAATCATATCTTTTTGAATGAACAACAATTAAATAAAAAATCATATGTAATAAAACAAAAGAGTTCCTTCAAATCCTTTGAATTAATTTTAAAAGTTATAAGAATTATTTATTTAACAGAAATCCTCGCTTTTTGAATGAACAGAAATTAAATAAAAAAACACAAGGAAAAAAACAACGTAATCCCTCAAACCCCGGAAAGCCTTTTTAAATGTTATAATATTTATTTTTTTAACAGAAATCCTCGATTTTTTAATTAACACCAAGTAAATAAAAAAAAACCACACGGAATAAAACAACAGAGTCCCTCAAACCCCCTTAAAGCTATTTTAAAAGGTATAAGAATTATTTATTTAACAGAAATTCTCGCTTTCAATTGAACGGAAAAAATATAAGAATTATTTATTTAACAGAAATCCTCGCTTTTTGAGTGAACACCAAGTAAATAAAAAATCACACGGAATAAAACAACATAGTCAATCAAACCCCGTAAAGCTATTTTAAAAGGTATAAGAATTATTTATTTAACAGAAATCCTCGCTTTTTGAATGAACACCAAGTAAAGAAAAAGTCACACGGAATAAAACAACAGACTCACTCTCTTTGAAAAGGTGTAATGTCTTGTAGAAGTATTACCTATATGCATGGGGATAGTCACTCTCTTTGAAAAGGTGTATACATCTCGTAGAAATGTTTACCTATAGGACCGGTAGAAATGTCTTGCTATAGGACCGGTAGAATTCCATATGTACATACTACTCATGGGAATACAACATTTATGTTATTCAGCAAATTGAAAATTCCATAATTACCATGGAAATCCAAAATGGCCTCCAATATTCAATTCCAGCTGTAGAAATTCCAATTTTGTTGTTAATAAACATTACAAACAATTTTTGTTGAATCTCAAACAATTTTTTTTAACTTATAAATGTGATGTTTAATGACTCATCTGAAAGCTATTGCTCTTATATACGTGTTTTTTTTTTCAATTTTATATTCGTAAGTGCGATATAGCACTGAAAACAAAACTTGTCGTGCCACTTCTTAAGTGGAAAAGCTCTGAGGCACAAAACAGGTATCATTGTAATAGATATGTTCCAGAACCCTTAACTGGAAGCCTATAGAAACACCACCAATACACTCCCCACCCATCCTAACTAGTAAGTTTCGTAAATTGTCTGCTAATCAGTAAGCTGATGACAGACTAGCAGGTTATTCCAACATCATATGTATATGTTTAAGTGCTAGATTATAAGCTTTGCTTATATTTACTAGGTTTTTAAAAATTCTACCATCTAATAGATTTCATAGATTTTAATGTCAACTAGTTTCTGAGGAGAATTTGCATTGAACTCCTTGTCATGGTTGAAGCATTAGCTGCAACATAGTACAGAGCGAACGACAGCGCAAAGTACCTAAAAGTTAAAAATGTTAAAACGGTCGTTTTTTCGTCTTTATTCCAGGCCTAGCGGGTTACCAAAACACCATAGAGAGATGCTTAAGAGCTCATTCAAAAGCTATCCCTCACATGTACGTGGTTTATGTAAATTTCGCCGTGTGCAAGTGCCATATGGCACGAAAAAAGGCACTTTTTATACCGTTTCTCGGGGGGTGGGGCTAGCAGAACATCTTAGATAGATTTTTGATAGCTCATATAAAAAATATTGCTCGTATTTACGTTCTTCCTATAAATTCCACTATCTGCAAGTTTCAAATAGCACTAAAAGCGGCACTTTTGGTGCCATGTCTCAAGTGGAAAAGTTAGGATGAGTGGGCTACTAGAACTTTTTAGAGTGTTGTTTAATAGCTCATTTGAAAACTTTTACTCATATCTACGTGCTTTTTATCAATTCTACCATTCATAAGTGAAATAGCACTGGAAACAACACTTTTGGTGCCACTTCTTAAGTTGAAAATCTTCGAAGTATAAAACGGAATCATTGTAATAATCATGGTCCAAACCCCTTAACTGGAGGTTTGCAAGAATAAAATATCTCCTGTAACTTCCTCCTCCAGTCCCTCTTAATAAGCTACACAATTATAGTCCTACAAACACCAATATATTAAATTACATTATTAGAGGTGTGGTTCTGTCAGTACTGCGCTAGACTTCAAATCAGATTATCTTGCGTTTAATTCCAGCAAGGATTTTTTTTTCAATCATGTTTGTCCCTTGTTATGATTACTTTTCAGATAATCCACAATTTTTGTAAGCGTGATGCACTCACTTTTTAAGGCATATTGGAAGGCAGATTTTAAACCTATTACTTACATCTACGTGCTTTTTTTTCAATTTTACCATCTAAAAATACCATACACCACCAAAAATGGCACTTTTGGTACCACTTCTTAAGTGGAAGAATTTGGAAGCATAAAACGGTACCATTGCAATAATTAACAGCTTCGTTTTTGCTCTTGCCTAGGTTTTGAAATCACCGTTTTTTTGGTCATTTCATTGGAAAACATACTTGTTTCATTTAAAAAAGTTAGGGAAATCACCGAAAGTAGACTCTGTGAGAATGTGCTTTCAAGTTAAATTTTTAAAAAACGATTAGGTAAAAATATAAGCATATTTATCACCTCTTCAAAAGTTCTCTTTTTTTACAGAAGCGTTCTAGTTTCTGGTCGTCAGTAGGTGATTTATAAAGCCCTGTCGTCATTATGGCTTTTTCAGGCGAAGTCAGCCGAGCAAAAACAGCTATTTGCTCATCAAAAAACAAACGTTCTAGAAAAACATGCATTGTTTTGTGGAGTACGGATGATCAACTTTATGTTGGAGACTGAAAGTTTTTCGTAGCTTCTAAGTCTGTTTGCAGTAGATTTTGGGGGTACCTTCTCTCCCCTATATCGGTGATAATTAGAAATTATATTAAAAATAAGTTTTCAACTAAAACTAAGAAGTGACATTCAAACTTAAAACAAACAAACATTATTCCGTATAAATAAAAAAGATCATGGCAGCGTTGTTTCTGCATTAAATTTTAATCAAAAACGAACAAAGATTAATTTTTTAAAAAAACAAAGTTTTTCCGAGGGAAGTAAAGAGCAAAGTTGAAACTTAAAACGGACAAAAATTATTACTTCACAGCTTATTTAATATATATTAATATAACTAGTACAAATAAACCAACTAATTATGTGGTCCTATGCTTTTATGATTATAAAAAACTAGCGCTTTACTGAAAACACAAAATAATGTAAGAGTTTTGGTACAGTAAAAGCAAACCAATTAAGGATACTTTTTATAGAATCAAAATATTATCAATCCCTTTTAGGATCAATCTCTTTTAAGATAAAGCAACAATCCATTTTAGGACTGTCTTTATTTTTTTCCGTTTAATTTGGTATCACTTCTGCACAATGGCTCAGTTCAATGACTGGCTCTTGTTGTGGTTCTTAAAAGGACATGTCAACATGGACGTAGGGCGGGGGGCAGGGGGGGGGTAGCTGTCCCCCTTGACCTTCAAATTTACATTAGATATGGCTGAAAAAACAGATGGTTTGGAAAAAGCAGTTGATAAAACTCCATCACACTATCGACTGCCACCCCCCTAGAGTAGAAATGGGGGTACCAGCCCGACGCTTCACCCCTGCTGCCACCTACAACTTTTTTTAACACCATATATGAGCACGAGAACCACGTGGTTTATGGTTTTTGTCAATGAGAATTTGAAAAACAGGAATTTTGTCACATTTATGTATGTTTTCTTGGATGGTTATGTGTGTTGGTCGATTTATTTGATGTTTTTCATAGATGTTTAATGGTTTTTGTCAGTGAGAATTTGAAAAACAGGGACTTTGTCACATTTATGGATGTCAACAGCAATTCATGTCTGTTTTATGGTTTTTTTTCAGTGAGAATGAAAAAACAGGAAGTTTGTCACATTTATGGATGTCAACAGCAATTCATGTCTGTTTTATGGTTTTCTCACTGAGAATGAAAAAACAGGAATTTTCTCACTTGGATTTACATAATCGCTAGGGGAAATTATTGATTCACGAAGGGGAGAATTAAGAAACATTAAGGCTTCTTTAATCTTAGGTCTGAGGGATAAACGTTCTTTAGGTCAGAGAGAAAAATTAATATTCTATTTTTAAATAGGGCTTCATTGATCTATAGTGTCAGGAATTATAATTGACGAAGGGGAGAATTAAGAAACATTAAGGCTTCTTTAATCTTAGGTCTGAGGGATAAACGTTCTTTAGGTCAGAGAGAAAAATTAATATTCTATTTTTAAATAGGGCTTCATTGATCTTTAGTGTCAGGAATTATAATTGACATCACTTGTTATCTTGGAATTATGCGGGAGTCTAAAGAGATAGAAATTCTATTTTTAAATACGGCTTCACGGAGCTTTAAGTCGGAGAGATAAATTGATATTCTAACGAAACCCTAATAGTTTAGCTAGGAAAATTTATGAGA
Organism: Artemia sp. Qi Xiang Cuo; assembly: GCF_049724085.1. Lineage (NCBI taxonomy): Eukaryota > Metazoa > Arthropoda > Branchiopoda > Anostraca > Artemiidae > Artemia > Artemia sp. Qi Xiang Cuo. The sequence goes on along the minus strand of NC_142797.1, from coordinate 19,278,043 downwards.
TGAAGAGATTAACGTAGGAAAGGGTTTCCTAGAAATTTGAAATGCGTTAGCGCAGAGATGCCAAACAAAAGGAACACGCTGAAATTACGTTTAGGGATTATTTGGGCGAAACCGTTTTATCCATTTTATGGGATTATTTCGGCGAAACAGTTAGAGACATTTTGAAAGAAGATTTTAGGAAAGGTTTTAGAAGAGAATTTGAGGGTGAAACTCTGTGGTCGTTATAATACACAAGTTCCATTTGAACAGTGTTGTGAGGTCCTCTACCCCAACCCCAAAGGGTTCCGATCCCCCACCACAACCCCGAAGGAAGCCCCCGGTACTCAAAGGTCCCCCAAGCTCCCATAGCGCCCCAGCCCCCCAAACGCCCTCCTCAGACCCTCAAAGGCCCTCCTCTGGTCCTCAAAGGGCCCCCGGACCCCCAAAGGGCATCCCGGACCCTAAAGGCCCTTCCCCCGGCCCTCAAAGGTCCCCCAGGCTCCCAAAGAGCCACCGGCGCCCCCCAAAGGCCCACCCAGACCCCCAAAGGCCATCCCCGGGCCCCCCAAAGGCCCATCGAGCTCCCAAAGGACCAACGGGGTCCCAAAGGCACTACACCGGTCCTCAAATGTCCCCCAGGCCCCCAACTGTCCTCCGGACCCCCAAAGGCCCTCCCCCGGCCCCCAAAGGGCCAACCGACTCCCAAAGGACCAATCGGTCCTCAAGTGTCCCCCAGACTCCCAAAGGCCCCTCCTGGGCCCCAAAGGCCCTCCCCCGGTCCCCAAAGGTCCCCCGGGCCAGAGAAGTGCCGCCGGGATGCGCCGTGGGCCAGGAAAGCGCCGCAGGATGCGCCGCAGGGATGCGCCGCGGGTCAGGAAAGCGCCGCCCTTTGGCCCCCCAAAGGGGCCCCTCCCCCTTCATCTCCTCCCTCCGCTTCCCCTTCCCTTCCCCTCCCCTCCTCCCCCTCCCCTCCCCTCCCCTCCTCCTCCCCTCCTCCTCCTCCCTCCTCCTCCTCCTCCTCTCCCCTCCCCCCTCCCCTTCCCTCTCCCATTTTTTATACTTTTTTGTGCATTGAGACACAGAACGACCCCCTCCCCCCAGCCCCTCCCCCCTCCAAAGGTCTGATTTTTCAATGTTCATTTTGAATTTCCTTCGTTGAAATGCAAGAGTTGGAATGTTTCAGTAGTGTTTGGTTGTGGTTTACCTTGTCACAGTTACATTTTCTTGATTTTTCAAAGTTCATTTTGAATTTCTTTCGTTGAAATGCAAGAGTTGGAATATTTCAGGAGTGGTTGGTAGTGGTTTACCTTGTCACAGTTACATTTTCTTGATTTTTTAAAGTTCATTTTGAATTTCCTTCGTTGAAATGCAAGAGTTGGAATGTTTCATTAGTGTTTGGTTGTGGTTTACCTTGTCACAGTTACATTTTCTTGATTTTTCAAAGTTCATTTTGAATTTCTTTCGTTGAAATGCAAGACTTGGAATATTTCAGTAGTGTCAGATTGTTGTTTACCTTGTCACAGATAAATTTTCTTGATTTTTCAATGATCATTTTGTATTTCTTTAATTGAAATGCAAGATTTTGAATATTTCAGTAGTGTTTGGTTTACCTTGTCACAGTTACATTTTCTTTATTTTTCAAAGTTCATTTTGAATTTCTTTCATTGAAATGCAAGAGTTGGAATATTTCAGTAGTGTGTTGTTGTTGTTTACCTTGTCACAGTTACATTCCCTTAATTTTTCAAAGTTCATTTTGAATTTCTTTTGTTGAAAGGCAAGAGTTGGAATATTTCAGTAGTGTGTTGTTGTAGTTTACCTTGTCACAGTTACATTTTCTTAATTTTTCAAAGTTCATTTTTAATTTCTTTTGTTGAAATGCAAGAGTTGGAATATTTCAGTAGTGTTTGGTTGTGGTTTACCTTCTCACAGTTACATTTTCTTGATTTTTCAAAGTTCATTTTGAATTTACTTCGTTGAAATACCAGAGTTGGAATATTTCAGTAGCGTTTGGTTGTGGTTTACCTTGTCACAGTTACATTTTCTTTATTTTTCAAAGTTCATTGTGAATTTATTTCTTTGAAATGCAAGAGTTGGAATATTTCAGTAGTGTTTGGGTGAGGTTTAACTTGGATCAGTTACCTTTTATATATTTTTAAATTTTAATTTTTAATTTCTTTTGTTGAAAGTCAAGAGTTGGAATATTTCAGTAGTGTTGTGGTTTACCTTGTCACAGTTACATTTTCTTGATTTTTCAAAGTTCATTTTGAATTTCCTTCGTTGAAATGCAAGAGTTGGAATATTTCTGTAGTGTTTGGTTGTGGTTTACCTTGTCATAGTTACATTTTCTTGATTTTTCAAAGTTAATTTTGAATTTCTTTCGTTGAAATGCAAGAGTTGGAATATTTTAGTAGTGTTTGGTTTACCTTGTCACACTTACATTTTCTTGACTTTTCAAAGTTCATTTTGAATTTCTTTCATTGAAATGCAAGAGTTGGAATATTTCAGTAGTGTTTGGTTGTGGTTTACCTTGTCACTGTTACATTTTCTTGATTTTTCAAAGTTGATTTTGAATTTCCTTTGTTGAAATGCAAGAGTTGGAATATTTCAGTAGTGTGTTGTTGTAGTTTACCTTGTCACAGTTACATTTTCTTGATTTTTCAAAGTTCATTTTGAATTTCCTTCGTTGAAATGCAAGAGTTGGAATATTTCACTAGTGTTTGGTTGTGGTTTACCTTGTCACAGTTACATTTTCTTGATTTTTCAAAGTTCATTTTGAATTTCCTTCGTTGAAATGCAAGAGTTGGAATATTTCAGTAGTGTTTGGTTGTGGTTTACAGTGTCACAGTTACATTTTCTTTATTTTTCAAAGTTCATTTAGAATTTCTTTCTTTGAAATGCAAGAGTTGGAATATTTCAGTAGTGTGTGGTTGTGGTTTACCTATTCACAGATACATTTTCATGATTTATAAAAGTTCATTTTGAATTTTTTTCATTGAAATGCACGAGTTGGAATATTTCAGTAGTGTTTGGTTGTGGTTTACCTTGTCACAGTTACATCTTCTTGATTTTTCAAAGTTCATTTTGAATTTCTTTCATTGAAATGCAAGAGTTGGACTATTTCAGTAGTGTTTGGTTGTGGTTTACCTTGTCACAGTTACATTTTCGTGATTTTTCAAAGTTCATTTTGAAATTCTTTTGTTTAAATGATAGAGTTTGAATATTTCACTAGTGTTAGGTTTTAGAGGACACTGTCACAGTTAAATGACCTTAATTTTTCAAAGTTCATTTTTAATTTCTTTCTTTGAAATGAAATAGTTGGAATATTTCATTAGTGTTTGGTTGTGGTTTACATTTTAACATTTACATTCTATTAATTTTTCAAAGTTTATTTTGAATTTCTTTCTTTGAAATGCAAGAGTTGGAATATTTCAGTAGTGTTTGGTTGTGGTTTACCTTGTCACAGTTACATTTTCTTGATTTTTCAAAGTTCATTTTGAATTTCCTTCATTGAAATGCAAGAGTTGGAATATTTCAGTAGTGTTTGGTTGTGGTTTACCTTTGTCACACTTACATTATATTGATTTTTCAAAGTTCATTTTGAATTTATTTCGTTGAAATGCAAGAGTTGGAATATTTCAGTTGTGTTTCGTTGTGGTTTACCTTGTCACAGTTACATTCTCTAGATTTTTCAAAGTTCATTGGAATTTCTGTAGTTGAAATGCAAGAGTTGGAATATTTCAGCAGTGTTTGGTTGGGGTTTAACATGCCACAGTTACATTTTCTTGATTTTTCAAAGTTCATTTTGAATTTCTTTCGTTGAAATGCAAGCGTTGGAATATTTCAGTAGTGTTTGGTTGTGGTTTACCGTGTCACAGTTACATTTTCTTGATTTTTCAAAGTTCATTTCGAATTTCTTTCGTTGAAATGCAAGAGTTGGAATATTTCAGTAGTGTTTGGTTGTGGTTTACCTTGTCACAGTTACATTTTCCTGAGTTTTCAAAGTTCATTTTCAATTTCTTTCATTGAAATACAAGAGTTGGAATATTTCAGTAGTGTTTGGTTGTGGTTTACCTTGTCACAGTTACATTTTCTTGATTTTTCAAAGTTTATTCTGAATTTTTTTCGTTGAAATGCAAGAGTTGGAATATTTCAGTAGTGATTGGTTGTGGTTTACCTTGTCAGTGTTACATTATCTATATTTTTCAAAGTTAATTTTGAATTTCTTTATTTGAAATGCAAGAGTTGGAATATTTCAGTAGTGTTTGGTTGTGGTTCACCTTGTCACAGTTACATTTTCTTGATTTTTCAAAGTTCATTTTGAACTTCTTTCGTTGAAATGCAAGAGTTGGAATATTTCAGTTGTGTTTCGTTGTGGTTTACCTTGTCACAGTTACATTTTTATTAATTTTTAAAAGTTAATTTTGAATTTATCTCGTTGAAATGCAAGAGTTGGAATATTTCAGTTGTGTTTCGTTGTGGTTTACCTTGTCACAGTTAAATTTTCTTGATTTTTCAAAGTTCATTCTGAATTTCTTTCGTTGAAATGCAAGAGTTGGAATATTTCAGTAGAGTTAGTAAGTGGTATACCTTGTCACATATACATTTTCTGGATTTTTCAAATTTTATTATGAATTTCTTTAATTGAAATGCAAGAGTTGGAATATTTCAGTACATTTTCCTGATTTTTCAAAGTTCATTTTGAATTTCTTTCATTGAAATGCAAGAGTTGGAATATTTCAGTAGTGTTTGGTTGTGGTTTACCTTGTCAAAGTTACATTTTCTTGATTTTTCAAAGTTTATTTTGAATTTTTTTTGTTGAAATGCAAGAGTTGGAATATTTAAGTAGTGTTTGGTTGTAGATTACCGTGTCAGAGTTACATTCTCTATATTTTTCAAAGTTCATTTTGAATTTCTTTAGTTTAAATTAAAGAGTTGGAATATTTCATTAGAGTTTGGCTCTGGGTCACCTGTTCAAACTTGCATTTCCGCTATTATTAAAAGTCCATTTGAATTTATTACTGTGAAATTGCAGAGCTGAACTATTTCAGCAGTGTTTGGAAGTGGTTTACCTTCTCCTGGATACATTTTCATAATTTTTCAAAGTTCATTTTGAATTTCTTTATTTGAAATGCAAGAGTTGGAATATTTCAGTAGTGTTTGGTAGTGGTTTACCTTGTCACAGTTACATTTTCTTGATTTTTCAAAGTTCATTTTGAATTTTTTTCATTGAAATGCAAGAGTTGGAATATTTCAGTACATTTTCCTGATTTTTCAAAGTTCATTTTGAATTTCTTTCATTGAAATGCAAGAGTTGGAATATTTCAGTTGTGTTTCGTTGTGGTTTACCTTGTCACAGTTACATTTTCTTGATTTTTCAAAGTTCATTTTGAATTTCCGTCATTGAAATGCAAGAGTTGGAATATTTCAGTAGTGTTTGGTTGTGGTTTACCTTTGTCACACTTACATTATATTTATTTTTCAAAGTTCATTTTGAATTTATTCCGTTGAAATGCAAGAGTTGGAATATTTCAGTTGTGTTTCGTTGAGGTTTACCTGTTCACAGTTACATTTTCTAGATTTTTCATAGTTCATTGGAATTTCTGTAGTTGAAATGCAAGAGTTGGAATATTTCAGAAGTGTTTGGTTGGGGTTTACCATGTCACAGTTACATTTTCTTGATTTTTCAAAGTTCATTTTGAATTTCTTTCGTTGAAATGCAAGAGTTGGAATATTTCAGTAGTGTTTGGTTGTGGTTTACCGTGTCACAGTTACATTTTCATGATTTTTCAAAGTTCATTTCGAAGTTATTTCGTTGAAATGCAAGAGTTGGACTATTTCAGTAGTGTTTCGTTGTGGTTTACCTTGTCATAGTTACATTCTTATGATTATTCAAAGTTAATATCGAATTTCTTAAATTTTGATGATAGAGTTGGAATATTTGAGTAATGTTTGCTTACGGTTTACATTGTCACAGTTACATTTTCTTGATTTTTCAAAGTTTATTTTGAATTTTTTTCGTTGAAATGCAAGAGTCGGAATATTTCAGTAGTGTGTTGTTGTGGTTTACCTTGTCAGAGTTACATTCTCTAGATTTTTCAAAGTTCATTTTGAATTTCTTTCATTGAAATGCAAGAGTTGGAATATTTCAGTAGTGTTTGGTTGTGGTTCACCTTATCACAGTTACATTTTCTTGATTTTTCAAAGTTCATTTTGAACTTCTTTCGTTGAAATGCAAGAGTTGGAATATTTCAGTAGTGTTTCGTTGTGGTTTACCTTGTCACAGTTAAATTTTTCTTAATTTTTCAAAGTTCCTTTTGAATTTCTTTCGTTGAAATGCAAGAGTTGGAATATTTCAGTTGTGTTTCGTTGTGGTTTACCTTGTCACAGTTACATTTTCTTGATTTTTCAAAGTTCATTCTGAATTTCTTTCGTTGAAATGCAAGAGTTGGAATATTTCAGTAGAGTTAGGTAGTTGTATAACTAGTCACAGATACATTATCTTGATTTTTCAAAGTTTATTTTGAATTTCTTTCATTGAAATGCAAGAGTTGGAATATTTCAGTACATTTTCCTGATTTTTCAAAGTTCATTTTGAATTTCTTTCATTGAAATGCAAGAGTTGGAATATTTCAGTAGTGTTTGGTTGTGGTTTACCTTGTCACAGTTACATTTTCTTGATTTTTCAAAGTTCATTTTGAAATTTTTTTTTTTGAAATGCAAGAGTTGGAATATTTAAGTAGTGTTTGGTTGTAGATTACCTTGTCAGAGTTACATTCTCTTGATTTTTCAAAGTTCATTTTGAATTTATTTCGATGTAATTAAAGATTTTGAATAGTTAATTAGAGTTTGGTTCTGGGTAACCTTGTCAAACTTACATTGCACTGATTTGTCAAATTCCATTTTGTACTTCTCTTGTTGAAATTCCAGAGTTGATATATATCAGTTTTATTTGGATGTGGTTTACCTTCTCAGTGATAAAGTTTTATAATATTTCAAAGTTCATTTTGAATTTCTTTAGTTGAAATGAAAGAGTTGGAATATTTCAGTAGTGTTAGGTAGTGGTATACCTTGTCACATTTACATTTTCTTTATTTTTCAAAGTTCATTTTGAATTTTTTTCATTGAACTGAAAGAGTTGGAATATTTCAGTACATTTTCCTGATTTTTCAAAGTTCATTTTGAATTTCTTTCATTGAAATGCAAGAGTTGGAATATTTCAGTAGTGTTTGGTTGTGGTTTACCTTGTCAGAGTTACATTTGAAAAAAACTACGTTTTCTAAAGAGTTAAAGAGGCTGAGTTACACGGTCGAACCTTAAATCGTACTGTGATTAGGCGGCACTGTTAGTGGGCTACCCTCCCGTAACCCCCCCTCGTTCTCAGAAATTAAATATAAAAAAAAATTTATTTAAACTGAAAGTAAGGAGCGACATTAAAACTTAAAAAGAACAGAAATTATTCCGTATATGAAAGAGGCTGTGCCCTCCTCAACGCCTCGCTCTTTACGCTAAAGTTTTTATTGTTTAAAAAAAGAGTTGTGAGAAAGTCAAACTTTAGCGTAAAGAGCGGTATTTTTAATATTTTTAATGTATATTTAAAGTCAAACTTTAGCGGTATTTTCGACGCAAGCAAATTCCCAAAAATCTTGATATGTGGTTTTTGGAAAACAGGGAAGGAGTGATCAGATTGAGCTGAAATTTCGACGATAAGCTCCCAGGCCCCAGGAAAGCTTATCCTCTAAATTTCAGCCCGATCAGACAACGTTAAAGGGGGGTTGTGGAGGGAAAAATTAACATGGGCTAATATAGGAAAACAAGGTTTTTCATAAATATAAATTCGAGGGATAATATTTTCGGTCTGAAAATATCAAAAGGCCCTAACAGGTCAAATTCTGCTTTGAATGAGTCCTCATTCAACTGCATCAGTTGCCAACTGTGGCCTGTAGGCGTGGCTAAGAAAAAAAAAAAGAGATGAATTTTAAGTGGCTATATTTGGTTTTTTGAAAACAGGGAAAGAGTGATCGGATTGAGCTGAAATTTCGAGGATAAGCTCCCGGGCCCTAGGAAAGCTTAACCTCTAAATTTCAGCCCAATCGGACAACGTTAAAGGGGGGCTGTGGTGTGAGGGTCCAAACTTCCGGCCCAGTTTACCCCATGAAGATAAAGTCGGAGGAGGATGAAATTTTGCACGTTTCTTAGTTGGAGCTTGGGCTACAAAATGCGATCACCGCTGTCTCTCTGCGACCGCTAAGACCGGAAATCACTTAACATTGTGGTGGGTCGCCTCTTTGGCGCGCCACTCTAAGTGAACCTAGATCAACCCAACTTTTTGGATGTCTCTCTCACTATGACTCTGTTTGTGTGTCGTGTCTGTGCGTGTCTCGTCTCTATGTGTGTGTGTCATCACAGAGACGATACAGAGATGACACAGAGACATCACTTTTTTGTAATATGTAGGAACCACTGGGGAATCCCTGCTCGTTGGGAAAGGTGACAAGGAAAGGCAAGCAAATAGCATGTAGTTTCAAAACGTGTTTAATTATGTGCAAAGGTCCCATAGAATGAAATTTCTGTATTGTGCATGTAAACGGCGAATTCAAGAATGAGTTTTTTACTTACTTAGAATTTTGTCATAATTTCTTGAATGAAATGTTTTTTTTTTGTATCCAAGAGATGAAAATCAATAAAGAGTTTGTTACTTACTTTTCTTTTTTTTATAAGTTCTTGAATTAAATTTATACATCGTGTATCTAAGTCGTGAAAACAGAAAAGCGTTGTGTATCCATGATGTAGCTTAAAGAAATAGTATGTGACTTATTTATAATTTTGTCAAAATTTCTTAGATGGAATGACTTTTTTTGTTCATCAATGAGGCATATTCATTAAAGAATTTGATGCTTACTTACAATTTAGGAAAACTTTTTGATAATTTATTGAATGAAATTTATGTATTGTGTATCCAAGAGTTGACTTCGAGAAAGAAATTGTTACTTACTGAGAATTTTGTCATAATTTCTTGAATTAAATTTCTACATCGTGTATCTAAGTCGTGAAAACAATAATGAGTTTGTTACTTACTTGGAATTTTGTTATAATTTCTTGAATGAAATGTCTTTTTGTTTATCCAGCAGTTGAATTCAAGAAAGAATTTTCTACTTACTTACAATTTTTTCATAATTTCTTTTATGAAATTTCTGCATTGTGTATCCACGAGGTGACTTCAGGAAAGAGTTTGTTACTTGCTCACAATTTTTTCATAATTTCTTAAATGAAACTTCTGCACTATGTATCCACGAGGTAACTTCAAGAAAGAGTTTGTTACTTACTTAGAATTTTGTCATAATTTCTTGAATGAAATGTCTTTTTTATTGATCCAGGAGGCGAATTCGAGAAAGAATTTGCTACTTACTTACAATTTTTCATAATTTCTTAAATGAGATTTCTGCATTGTGTATCCACGAGGTGTATTCAAGAGAGTTTGTTACTTGCTTACAATTTTTCCGTAATTTCTTAAACGAAATAACTGTATTGTGCATTCAAAAGGAGGATTCAAGAAACAGTTTGTTACTTACTTAGAATTTGTCATAATTTCTTGAATGAAATGTCTTTTTTATTTATCAAGGAGGTAAATTCAAGAAAGAATTTTCTTTAGTAAAATTCAGAAGAGAAATTGAACTTTTCTTCACTTCGTTGAGAAAATTGTAAATTGAACTAGAACTTTTTATCTTCCGGGAAAATATTCACAACTATGGTATTACTTTTTCTATCTTTCACCGAAAAATTTAGAATTGAACTTTAAATTTCTTTATGTCTTTGTGAAATAAAGAACTGAAGTGGAAGATTTTTATTTTCTCTGGAGAAATTAGAATTGAATTGTGTTCTTTGGTAAAATTCCGAAGAGAACTTGAACTTTTTTATCTTCTGTGAAAAATTTGGAATAGTATTTTAAATTCTTCATCTCTTCGAGAAAATATTCACAGGTATGGTATTACTTTTTCTATCTTCCACCGAAAAATGTAGAATTGAACTTTAAATTTCTTTATGTCTTTTTGAAATAAAGAACTTAAGTTGAAGATGTTTATTTTCTCTGTTGAAATTAGAATTGAATCGTGTTCTTTGGTCAAATTCAGAAGAGAACTTGAATTCTTCTTTACTTCGTTGAGAAAATTTTTAATTGCACTAGAACTTTTTATCTTCAAGGAAAATATTTACAAGTATGGTATTACTTTTTCTATCTTCCATCAACAAATTTAGAATTGAACTTTAAATTTCTTTATGTCTTTGTGAAATAAAGAACTTAAGTGGAAGATTTTTGTTTTCTCTGGAGAAATTAGAATTGAATTGTGTTCTTTGGTAAAATTCAGTAGAGAACTTGAACTTATTCTTCACTTCGTTGAGAAAATTTTAAATTGAACTAGAACTTTTTTATCTTCCGTGAAAATATTCACAAGAATGGTATTACTTTTTCTATCTTCCACCGAAAAATTTAGAATTGAACTGTAAATTTCTTTATGTCTTTGTGAAATAAAGAACTGAAGTGGAAAATTTTTGTTTTCTCTGGAGAAATTAGAATTGAATTGTATTCTTTGGTAAAATTCAGAAGAGAACTTGAATTCTTCTTCACTTCGTTGAGAAAATTTTGAATTGAACTAGAACTTTTTATCTTCCGGGAAAATATTCACAAGTATGGTATTACTTTTCCTTTCTTCCATCGAAAAATTTAGAATTGAACTTTAAATTTCTTTATGTATTTGTGAAATAAAGAACTTAAATGGAAGATTTTTGTTTTCTCTGGAGAAATTAGAATTGAATTGTGTTCTTTTGTAAAATTCAGTAGAGATCTTGAACTTTTCTTCACTTCATTGATAAAATTTTAAATCGATCTAGAACTTTTTTATCTTCCGTGAAAATATTCTGAAGTATGGTATTACTTTTTCTATCTTCCACCGAAAAATTTAGAATTGACCTTTGAATTTCTTTATGTCTTTGTGAAATAAAGAACTGAAGTAGATGTTTTTTATTTTCTCTGATTAAACTAGAATTGAATTGTGTTCTTTGGTAAAATCTAGAAAAGAAATTGAGTTCTTCTTCACTTCGTTGAGAAAATTTTAAATTAAACTAGAACTTTTTATCTTCCGGGAAAATATTCACAAGTATGGTATTACTTCTTCTATCTTCCACTGAAAAATTTAGAATTGAACTTTAAATTTCTTTATGTCTTTGTGAAATAAAGAACTTAAGTGGAAGATTTTTATTTTCTCTGGATAAATTAGAATTGAATTGTGTTCTTTGGTAAAATTCAGTAGGGAACTTGAACATTTCTTCAGTTCATTGAGAAAATTTAAAATTGAACTAGAACTTTTTATCTTCCGGAAAAATATTCACAAGTATGGTATTACTTTTCCTATCTTCCATCGAAAAATTTAGAATTGAACTCTAAATTTCTTTATGTCTTTGTAAAATAAAGAACTTAAGTGGAAGATTTTTGTTTTCTCTGGAGAAATTAGAATTGAATTGTGTTCTTTGGTAGAATTCAGTAGAGAACTTGAACTTTTCTTCACTTCATTGAGAAAATTTTAAATCGATCTAGAACTTTTTTATCTTCCGTGAAAATATTCACAAGTATGGTATTACTTTTTCTATCTTCCACCGAAAAATTTAGAATTGAACTTTAAATTTCTTTATGTCTTTGTGAAATAAAGAACTGAAGTGGAAGATTTTTATTTTCTCTGGTGAAATTAGAATTGAATTGTGTTCTTTGGTAAAACTCAGAAGAGAACTTGAATTATTCTTCACTTCGTTGAGAAAATTTAAAATTTAACTATAACTTTTTATATTCAGGGAAAATATTCAAAAGTATGGTATTACTTTTTATATATTCCACCGAAAAATTTAGAATTGAACTTTAAATTTATTTATGTCTTTGTTAAATAAAGAACTTGAATGGAAGATTTTTATTTTCTCTGGATAAATTAGAATTGAATTGTGTTCTTTGGTAAAATTCGGTAGGGGACTTGAACTTTCCTTGACTTCGTTGAGAAAATTTTGAATTGAACTTTAAATTTTCTCATCTCTTTGAGAAAAGTCGGAACTGAATTTAAGAAAATTTAGAATTAAAGTGAAACTTTCTATCTTCATAGAAAATAATCACAATAATAGTATAACTTTTCCTATCTTCTATGGAAAAATTAGAACTGAACTTAAAATTTTTTATGTCTTGGTGAACTTAAAACTGACGTGGAAGCCTCACCTACGAAATACTAAGAAACCTTAGCTCAGAAAAGTCTGAAATATCCAACTACTCATCCCAAACTAGAAGTTTCAGACAACAAACACCTATGAGGGACTAAGAATCCTAGCTCTGAAAAGTCCAAAAAGCAAACTACACCTCCCAAACCATAATTTTCTGAAAGCACACACCTATAAAATGCTAAGAAATCTAACTCAGAAAAGTCAAAAATAGCAAACCACTCATTCGCAAATCATAGGTTTCAGTCAACACACACCTACGAAAGGCTAAGAAATCCAGTTCAGAAAAGTCAAAAAATAGCAACCCACACATCCCAAATCATAGGTTTCAGACACCACATACCTACGAAAGACTAAGAAATCTGGTTATGAAAAGTCGGAAATAGCAAATTACATACCTCAAATCATAAGTTTCAGACAACACACACCTATGAAATACTAAGAAACCTTAGCTCAGAAAAGCTTGAAATAGCAAACTATTCATCTCAAACTATAGGTTTCAGACAACAAACACCTATGAGGGCCTGTTTCACCGAAATAATTCCCTAAAATAATAATTTGTTCTGAAAAGATATAATAAAGCCTTAAAAAGTATTATAATGGAGGCTCGGGAGTCTTTGGGGCGCCCGGGGCCCCTTTGGGAGCCTAGAGAACCTTTGAGGACTGGGGGGTTCCTTCGGGGTTGGGGTGGGGGATCAGAGCCCTTTGGGGTTACGGTAAGGGGACCTCACAACACTGTTCAAATGGAACTTGTGTATTATAACGACCACAGAGTTTCACCCTCAAGTCCTCGTCTAAAATCATCTCTTAAAATGTCTCTAACTGTTTCACCGAAATAATTCCCTAAAATAATAATTTGTTCTGAAAAGATATAATAAAGCCTTAAAAAGTATTATAATGGGGGACTCAGAAGGCATCGGGGCGCCGGGGGTCCTTGGGGGGTCCAGAGAACCTTTGCTGTCCGGGGGCTTCCTTCGAGGTTTGGGTGGGGGGATCGGAGCCCTTTGCGGTTGTGGTAAGGGACCTCACAACACCGTTCAAATGGAACTTGTGTATTATAACGACCACAGAGTTTCACCGAAATAATTCCCTAAAATAATAATTTGTTCTGAAAAGATATAATAAACCCTTAAAAAGTATTATAATGGGGGACTCAGGAGGCATCGGGGCGCCGGGGGTCCTTTGGGGGTCCAGAGAACCTTTGCTGTCAGGGGGCTTCCTTCGAGGTGGGGGGGGGGGGATCGGAGCCCTTTGGGGTTGTGGTAAGGGACCCCACAACCCTCTTAAAATGTCTCTAACTGTTTCACCGAAATAATTCCCTAAAATAATAATTTGTTCTGAAAAGATATAATAAAGCCTTAAAAATTATTATAATTGGTGACTCAGGAGGCATCGGGGCGCCGGGGGTCCTTTGGGGGTCCAGAGAACCTTTGCTGTCCGGGGGCTTCCTTCGGGGTTGGGGTGGGGGGATCGGATCCCTTTGGGGTTCTGGTAAGGGACCTCACAACACCGTTCAAATGGAACTTGTGTATTATAACGACCACAGAGTTTCACCCTCAAGTCCTTTTCTAAAATCATCTCTTAAAATGTCTCTAACTGTTTCACCGAAATAATTGCCTAAAATAATAGTTTGTTCTGAAAAGATATAATAAAGCCTTAAAAAGTATTATAATGGGAGACTCCAGGAGGCATCTGGGCGCCGGGGGTCCTTTGGGGGTCCAGAGAACCTTTGCTGTCTGGGGGCTTCCTTCGGAGTTGGGGTGGGGGGATCGGAGCCCTTTGGGGTTGTGGTAAGGGACCTCACAACACCGTTCAAATGGAACTTGTGTATTATAATGACCACATAGTTTCACCCTCAAGTCCTTTTCTAAAATCATCTCTTAAAATGTCTCTAACTGTTTCACCGAAATAATTGTCTAAAATAATAATTTGTTCTGAAAAGATATAATAACGCCTTAAAAAGTATTATAATGGGGGACTCCGGCGGCATGGGGGCGCCGGGGGTCCTTTGGGGGGCCAGAGAACCTTTGCTGCCTGGGGGCTTCCTTCGGGGTTGGGGTGGGGGGATCGGAGCCCTTTGGGGTTGTGGTAAGGGACCTCACAACACCGTTCAAATGTCTCTAACTGTTTCACCGAAATAATTCCCTAAAATAATAATTTGTTCTGAAAAGATATAATAAAGCCTTAAAAAGTATTATAATGGAGGCTCAGGAGTCTTTGGGGTGCCGGGTGGTCACACAAAATCAGAAAAAATGTTCAAATTTTCCTTTAGTAGCTATGCAATTAGATTAAAAATGAAGATATTTATGCAGAGTTTCCGGTAGCTATTGCTAAGTTTGCTAAAAGACCAGTTATTTTCTTGCGAAAACACACAAAATCAGAAAAAATAACTGAACCCCCCATGTAACTGAACCCCTGGATAACCGAAACCCCGTACCACTGAACCCCCCCTGGAACTGAACCCCGGGATAACCGAAACCCGGGACAACGGCATCGCCGGGCTACTCGACCCCCATTAACTAATCCCCGTGTAACTGAATCCGCATGTAACTGAACCCTCGTGCAACTCAACTCCCGCAAAACACTTTTCAGCCATTTCTTGTTAATTTTTTTTATTTCTAAACTATTTAAAATTGACAACACTGTGCAAATCATCACTTGTGTATTATACAGACCTCATCGGCGAGGTAAAGCTAGGTCAAGTCACAATGTCATTCTATCGTTACTTTTCAATTAAGCTATTGAATACCTTCTACCAATGTCTCTTGTAGGCGTCAAATCTATTAAGTATCTGAGCATATTCTTTGTATTGTTGATGCAAGCATCCCATTCTTTAATTACCCGTGAGGAATTCTTAACCATCGCAATACCTTTACGCAAATACCTTTTTGCAAAAAATTTGCAAATCTCGTAAACTAAAGAAGTAATTACCCTTTTCAAAAACATTAGTCCTTCTATTAATGAACCCATGAAACGAAACCAGTCTGATAGCGTCATACAATCTCGCTCCTAGTTCCAAAAATGGAATGCATGTAGCGTTCGTAGTAATAGGTTTAAAAACCTATTAGCCAAGTTTAAAAAAAAAAAACCTACTAATCAACTTACAGATGAATGACCACGGATTTAACCTAAAAAAAACTTGTATATCTTGAACTAGAAATCTACGTCAGAAAAACTTGTCCTTAAATTGCGTAAATCTCTTGGCAAAGGTGTAATGCCCTGTAGAATAGAATAACTACCAGAAAAACCTGTTTGGTACGGGGGCCCCATAGAATCCAGACGAGTATCTCTACTAACAACCGAAAGTGCATTTTGTGAGAATGTGCTATCAAGTCAAATTTATAAAAAGCGAATAGGTATAAATGTAAGCTTTCAAATGAGCGCTTAAACAGCTTTCTTTTATTACCGAAGCCTTCTAGTTTCTGCTAGTCAGTAGGTGATTTATAATGGCCTGTCTTCATTATGGCTTTTTCAGGCGAAGTCGGCCGAGTAAAAAGAGCTTTTTGCTCATCGAAAAACAAACGTCCTTGAAAAACATGTATTGTTTTGTGAAGTATGGATAATGAACTTTATGTTATAGACTAATATTTTTCTTAGCTGCCAAGGTTGTTCACAATATTTTTTAGAGCTGTCTTATCTCCCCTAGATCGGTGATAATTAGAAATTATATTAAAAATAAATTTTCAACTGAAACTAAGAAGTGATATTAAAACTTTAAACAAGCATACATTATTCCGTACAAATAAAAAATATTATGGCAGCGTTCTTTCTGCACTAAATTTTAATCAGAAACGAACAAAGATTAATTTTTAAAAAAACTAAGTTTTTCCGAGGGAAGTAAAGAGCGAAGTTGAAACTTAAAACGGACAAAAATTATTACTTCACAGCCTATTCAATATATATTAACAAAACTAATACAAATAAACCAACTGATTATGTTTCCCTATGCTTTTATGATTATACAAAACTAGCGCTTTACTGAAAACACAAAAGTCAAGTATGAAAACAGGATTATTGATTTAAGAGTCAAAAGTGAGTAAACACCCTGATAACACTAAACGAATCTATAAAGCTTTTTAGAGTGTTACACCAGTTGTAACATCAGTAACTTTCAACATACAATTAAAATTATCTTAAAAACATAAGCCTAAAACTAAATATTTTTTAATAACCGCAAAGTAATTGAACAGTATACAGAAATATTGGATTCATTTATCAAGCAGCGTTTTGCTCTTACCAGCTATAATACCAATAGTGGTAATATAAAGTCTTAAATTGTGAGAAATATACTTTCGTATCACTTGAAATGAAGATCAAATAAGAGATAATATGAACTCTAAATCCGATTATTTCTCTCTATACAAGAGTGAATTTCAAGCTATGATACTAATTCTAAAGCTATTCTATAGTCATAATACTATCAAGATGGCCTTACTTCGAACTTGTGTACAAACTAATCATGACATGTCCTTTAAAGAACCAAAATGAGAGCCAGTCATTGAACTGAGCCATTGTGCAGAAGTGATACCAAATTAAACGTAAAAAAAAAATAAAGACAATCCTAAAATGGATTGTTGCTTTATCTTAAAAGGGATTGATCCTAAAAGGGGTTGATAATATTTTAATTTTATAAAAAGTGTCCTTAATTGGTTTGCTTTTACTGTACCAAAACTCCTATATTATTTTGTATTTTCAGTAAAGCGCTAGTTTTGTAATATCATAAAAGCATAGGGAAACATAATTAGTTGGTTTATTTGTACTAGTTATATTAATATATATTAAATATGCTGTGAAGTAATAATTTTTGTCCGTTTTAAGTTTCAACTTCGCTCTTTATTTCCTTCGGAAAAACTTTTTTTTTTTAAAAATTAATTTTTATATAAGACAGCACAGACAATCTTCAACGTTCTTTTTGATAGGACTTGTGAAGATGTACTGTCGAATTGTTATTGACAAGCAGATCATTTTAATAAACAGTTTGCGGTGACGAAATAAAAGTAAGGAGCCACTCGGCTCAACGATAACGATACAATTGGCATCCGGGGCCGGATTTTATGCTTTAGCTCCTAGGCCCAAGCGTTTTTGCCGGTCCGGTTTTTGTGAGAGCTTCGGGGAAGTCCCCTAAGACTCGGGGACAGTGAAAGCACTGAACAGGACGCAACGGATGAGCCAAAAGTAAGGAAAGAGAGAGGTGATACAGAACTTTCAGCTGCCATTCTTGGGAGAAATGTGATTGTTTACAATTGGCCACGGTATTCCGGTGTTTTTTTAATATAATTTTTCTGTGAATAGGCTGCATGGCAGTAGGGTGCTTCGTCTGGATTCTGGGCCTTTACGTTCCCTGGCAGCTTTCCAAGACAGATTAACATGGTAGATTATCAGACTGGTTATTTGGAAAGGTTTTTTAGGGAAAGCTGTTAATCACTCATTTGTTATCCACAGTTCCATTTTTGAAGTCTGTGGAAACAGTTTGACGTGTTCGGTGAGATTACGTTCCTTGGCGTTTGATAGACATTTGCAAAAAAGGGGTAATTAGTGATTGGATAATTTTTTAACGTGAAATCTCTGAATAAAATATTTTTGGAGCATGTACTTGACGATAGATAAAAGGGTTAAGGTGATTAGCAATTACGAGCAAGGATCCCCCCACTGGTTCCTGGCAGTAGGCTACGCATATCAAATTGCTGTACTGTGCGTTAGGTAACAGGATTAAACACACTATTACAATCGGAACTCATTGATTGACATTTGCAAAAGAGGGTAATTAGGGATTGGATAATTTTTTAACGTGAAGGGTCAATTTTGGAGGGAAAACCAAAAAATACTCAGAATCGAAAATAAAAGGGATCTGCCTCAAGGGCAAGGCTCAGAGGCCCCTCGTTCCACCATTTCTGAGGGTTGGGGTGGGGGGTTCAATTTTGGAGGGAAAATCAAAAATGCTCAGAATCGAAAATAAAAGGGATCTGCCTCAAGGGGAAGGCTCAGAGGCCCTTCGTTCCCCCATTTCTGAGAGCAGGGGAGGGGGGGTAAAATTTTGAGGGAAAACCCAAAATGTTCAGAATCAAAAATAAAGCGGGATTTACCTAAGTGGGAAGGCTCAGAGGCCCTTCGCTCCCCTATTTCTGAGAGCAGGGGAGGGGGGTCAATGATTGAGGGAAAAACGAAAAGGCACAGAATCGAAAATAATCAGGATCTGCCTCAAGAGCAAGGCTGAGAAGCCCCTCATTCCTCCATTTCTGAGGACAGGGGTCAATTTTGGAGGGAAAACCAAAAATACTCAGAATCGAAAATAAATGGGATCTGCCTCAAAAAGAAGGCTCAGAGGCCCTTCGTTCCCCCATTTCTGAGGGCAGGGGAGGGGGGTCAATTTTGGAGGGAAAACCAAAAATACTCAGAATCAAAAATAAATGGGATCTGCCTCAAGGGGAAGGCTCAGAGGCCCTTCGTTCCCCCCATTTCGGAGGGCAGGGGCGGAGGGTCAATTTTGGAGGGAAAACTAAAAATACTCAGAAAGTTCATTTTGAATTTGTTTCATTGAAATGTAAGAGTTGGAACATTTCAGTAGTGTTTTGTTGTGCTTTACCTTGTCACAGTTACATTCTGTTGATTTTCATAGTTCAATTTGAATTACTTTCATTGAAATAAAAGAGTTGGAATATTTTAGTAGTGTTTTGTTGTGCTTTACCTTGTCACAGTTTGGCAGTTAAATTCTATAGATGTTTAGAATTTCATTTTTAATTTATGTCGTGAAATGCCAGATTTGGAATATTTCAGTAGTGTTTTGTTGTGCTTTACCTTGTCATAGTTTCATTCTGTTGATTTTCATAGTTCATTTTGAATTTCTTTCATTGAAATGCAAGAGTTGGAATATTTCAGTAGTGTTTTGTTGTGCTTTACCTTGTCACAGTTACATTCTCTTAATTTTTCCAAGTTAATTTTGAATTTCTTTCATTGAAATGCAAGATTTGGAATGTTTCAGTAGTGACTTGTTGTGCTTTATCTTGTCACAGTTACATTCTCTTGATTTTTTGAAGTTCATTTTGAATTTCTGTCGTGAAATGCAAGAGTTGGAATATTTCAGTAGTGTTTTGTTGTTGTTTACCTTGTCACAGTTACATTTTGCTCATTTTCATAGTTCATCTTGAATTTTTTTCATTGAAATGCAAGAGTTAGAATATTTCAGTAGTGACTTGTTGTGCTTTAGCTGGTCACAGTTACATTCTGTTGATTTTTCGAAGTTCATTTTGAATTTCTCTCGTGACATGCAAGAGTTGGAATATTTCAGTAGTATTTTGTTGTGCTTTACCGTGTCACAGTTAGATTCTGTTGATTTTCATAGTTCATTTTGAATTTCTTTCATTGAAATGCAAGAGTTGGAATATTTCAGTAGTGTTTTGTTGTGCTTTACCTTGTCACAGTTACATTCTCTTAATTTTTCAAAGTTCATTTTGAATTTCTTTCGTGAAATGCAAGAATTGGAATATTTCAGTAGTGTCTTGTCACGGTTTACCTTGTCATAGCTACATTCTCATGATTTTTCAAAGTTCATTTTGAATTTCTGTCGTGAAATGCAAGAGTTGGAATATTTCAGTAGTGACTTGTTGTGCTTTACCTTGTCACAGTTACATTTTCTTAATTTTTCAAAGTTCATTTTGAATTTATTTCGTGAAATGTAAGAATTTCAATATTTCAGTAGTGTCTTGTCGTGGTTTACCTTGTCACAGCTACATTCTCATGATTTTTCAAAGTTCATTTTGAATTTCTGTCGTGAAATGCAAGAGTTGGAATATTTCAGTAGTGTTTTGTTGTGCTTTACCTTGTCACATTTACATTCTGTTGATTTTCATAGTTCATTTTGAATTTCTTTCATTGAAATGCAAGAGTTAGGATATTTCAGTAGTGACTTGTTGTGCTTTACCTGGTCACAGTTACATTCTGTTGATTTTTCGAAGTTAATTTTGAATTTCTGTCGTGAAATGCAAGAGTTGGAATATTTCAGTAGTGTTTTGTTGTGCTTTACCTTGTCACAGTTACATTCTGTTGATTTTCATAGTTCATTTTGAATTTCTTTCATTGAAATGCAAGAGTTGGAATATTTCAGTAGTGTTTTGTTGTGCTTTACCTTGTCACAGTTACATTCTCTTAATTTTTCAAAGTTCACTTTGAATTTCTTTCGTGAAATGCAAGAATTGGAATATTTCAGTAGTGTCTTGCCGTGGTTTACCTTGTCACAGCTACATTCTCTTGATTCTTCGAAGTTCATTTTGAATTTCTGTAGTGAAATGCAAGAGTTTGAATATTTCAGTTATTGTTTTGTGGTGCATTAACTTGTCATAGTTACATTCTGATGATTTTCAAAGCTCATTTTGTATTTCTTTCATTGAAATGCAATAGTTTGAATATTTTAGTAGTGTTTTGTTGTGCTTTACATTGTCACAGTTACATTCTCTTTATTTTTCAAAGTTCATTTTGAATTTCTTTCGCAAAATGCAAGACTTGGAATATTTCAGTAGTGTCTTGTCGTGGTTTACCTTGTCACAGTTACATTCTATTGATTTTCATAGTTCATTTTTAATTTCTTTCATTGAAATGCAAGAGTTGGAATATTTCACTAGTGTTTTGTTGTGCTTTACATTGTCACAGTCACATTCTCTTAAATTTTTCAAAGTTCATTTTGAATTTATTTCGTGAAATTCAAGAATTGGAATATTTCAGTAGTGTCTTGTCGTGGTTTACCTTGTCACAGCTACATTCTCATGATTTTTTAAAGTTCATTTTGGATTTCTTTCATTGAAATGCAAGAGTTGGAATATTTCAGTAGTGACTTGTTGTGCTTTACATTGTCAAAGTTACATTCTCTTGATTTTTCGAAGTTCATTTTGAATTTCTGTCGTAAAATGCAAGAGTTGGAATATTTCAGTCGTGTTTTGTTGTGCTTTACCTTGTCACAGTTACATTCTGTTGATTTTCATAGTTCATTTTGAATTTCTTTCATTAAAATGCAAGAGTTGGAATATTTCAGTAGCGTTTTGTTGTGCTTTACCTTGTTACAGTTACATTCTCTTAATTTTTCAAAGTTCATTTTGAATTTCTTTCGTGAAATGCAAGAATTGGAATATTTCAGTATTGTCTTGTCGTGGTTTACCTTGTCACAGCTACATTCTCATGATTTTTCAAAGTTCATTTTGAATTTCTGTCGTGAAATGCAAGAGTTGGAATATTTGAGTAGTGACTTGTTGTGCTTTACCTTGTCACAGTTACATTCTCTTGATTTTTCGAAGTTCATTTTGAATTTCTGTCGTGAAATGCAAGAGTTGGAAAATTGGGGTCTTAGTCCACCAGCCTGAATGGTGGAAATCCACTAGCTTAGTATTGGGGTTTAGTCCACCAGCCTGAATGGTGGAAATCCACTAGCTCAGTATTGGGGTCCCAGTCCACCAGCCTGAACGGTGGAAGTTCACTAGCTCAGAATTGGGGTCTTATTCCACCAGCCTGAATGGTGGAAATCCACTAGCTCAGTATTGGGGTCTTAGTCCACCAGCCTGAATGGTGGAAATCCACAGCTTTACCTTGTCATAGTTACATTCTCTTGATTTTTCGAAGTTCATTTTGAATTTCTGTCGTGAAATGCAAGAGTTGGAATATTTCAGTAGTCTTTTGTTGTGCTTTACCGTGTCACTGTTACATTCTGTTGATTTTAATAGTTCATTTTGAATTTATTTCATTGAAGTGCAAGAGTTGGAATATTTCAGTAGTGTTTTGTTGTGATTTACCTTGTCAAACTTACATTATCTTAATTTTTCAAAGTTCATTTTGAAGTTCTTTTGAGAAATGTAAGAATTGGAATATTTCAGTAGTGTCTTGTCGTGGTTTACCTTGTCACAGCTACATTCTCATGATTTTTCAAAGTTGATTTTGAATTTATGTCGTGAAATGCAAGAGTTGGAATATTTCAGTAGTGACTTGTTGTGCTTTACCTTGTCACAGTTACATTCTCTTGATTTTTCGAAGTTCATTTTGAATTTTTGTCGTGAAATGCAAGAATTGGAATATTTCAGTAGTGTCTTGTCGTGGTTTACCTTGTCACAGCTACATTCTCATGATTTTTCAAAGTTGATTTTGAATTACTGTCGTGAAATGCAAGACTTGGAATATTTCAGTACTGACTTGTTGTGCATTACCTTGTCACAGTTACATTCTGATGATTTTTCGAAGTTCATATTGAATTTATCTCGTGACATGCAAGAGTACGAATATTTCAGTAGTGTTATGTTGTTCTTTACCGTGTCGCAGTTAGATTATGTTGATTTTAATAGTTCATTTTGAATTTCTTTCATTGAAATTCAAGAGTTGGAATATTTCAGTAGTGTTTTGTTGTGCTTTACCTTGTCACAGTTACATTCTCTTAATTTTTCAAAGTTCACTTTGAATTTCTTTCGTGAAATGCAAGAATTGGAATATTTCAGTAGTGTCTTGCCGTGGTTTACCTTGTCACAGCTACATTCTCTTGATTTTTCGAAGTTCATTTTGAATTTCTGTCGTAAAATGCAAGAGTTGGAATATTTCAGTAGTGTTTTGTTGTGCTTTACCTTGTCACAGTTACATTCTGTTGATTTTCATTGTTCATTTTGAATTTCTTTCATTGAAATGCAAGAGTTGGAATATTTCAGTAGTGTTTTGTTGTGCTTTACCTTGTCACAGTTACATTCTCTTAATTTTTCAAAGTTCATTTTGAATTTCTTTCGCGAAATGCAAGAATTGGAATATTTCAGTAGTGTCTTGTCGTGGTTTAACTTGTCATAGCTACATTCTCATGATTTTTCAAAGTTCATTTTGAATTTCTGTCGTGAAATGCAAGAGTTGGAATATTTCAGTAGTGACTTGTTGTGCTTTACCTTGTCACAGTTACATTCTCTTAATTTTTCAAAGTTCATTTTGAATTTCTGTCGTGAAATGTAAGAATTTCAATATTTCAGTAGTGTCTTGTCGTGGTTTACCTTGTCACAGCTACATTCTCATGATTTTTCAAAGTTCATTTTGAATTTCTGTCGTGAAATGCAAGAGTTGGAATATTTCAGTAGTGTTTTGTTGTGCTTTACCTTGTCACATTTACATTCTGTTGATTTTCATAGTTCATTTTGAATTTCTTTCATTGAAATGCAAGAGTTAGGATATTTCAGTAGTGACTTGTTGTGCTTTACCTGGTCACAGTTACATTCTGTTGATTTTTCGAAGTTCATTTTGAATTTCTCTCGTGACATGCAAGAGTTGGAATATTTCAGTAGTGTTTTGTTGTTCTTTACCGTGTCACAGTTACATTCTGTTGATTTTCATAGTTCATTTTGAATTTCTTTCATTGAAATTCAAGAGTTGGAATATTTCAGTAGTGTTTTGTTGTGCTTTACCTTGTCACAGTTACATTCTCTTAATTTTTCAAAGTTCACTTTGAATTTCTTTCGTGAAATGCAAGAATTGGAATATTTCAGTAGTGTCTTGCCGTGGTTTACCTTGTCACAGCTACATTCTCTTGATTTTTCGAAGTTCATTTTGAATTTCTGTCGTAAAATGCAAGAGTTGGAATATTTCAGTAGTGTTTTGTTGTGCTTTACATTGTCACAGTTACATTCTATTGATTTTCATAGTTCATTTTGAATTTCTTTCATTGAAATGCAAGAGTTGGAATATTTCAGTAGTGTTTTGTTGTGCTTTACCTTGTCACAGCTACATTCTCGTAATTTTTCAAAGTTCATTTTGAATTTCTTTCGCGAAATGCAAGAATTGGAATATTTCAGTAGTGTCTTGTCGTGGTTTACCTTGTCACAGTTACATTCTCATGATTTTTCAAAGTTCATTTTGGATTTCTTTCGTTGAAATGCAAGAGTTGGAATATTTCAGTAGTGACTTGTTGTGGTTTACTTGTCACAGTTACATTCTCTTGATTTTTCGAAGTTCGTTTTGAATTTCTGTAGTGAAATGCAAGAGTTGGAATATTTCAGTAGTGTTTTGTTGTGCTTTAACTTGTCATAGTTACATTCTATTGATTTTCATAGCTCATTTTGAATTTGTTTCATTGAAATGCAAGAGTTGGAATACGTCAGTAGTGTTTTGTTGTGCTTTACCTTGTCACAGTTACATTCTCTTAATTTTCAAAGTTCATTTTGAATTTCTTTCGTGAAATGCAAGAATTGGAATATTTCAGTAGTGTCTTGTCGTGGTTTACCTTGTCACAGCTACATTCTCATGATTTTTTAAAGTTCATTTTGTATTTCTTTCATTGAAATGCAAGAGTTGGAATATTTCAGTAGTGACTTGTTGTGCTTTACCTTGTCACAGTTACATTCTCTTGATTTTTCGAAGTTCATTTTGAATTTCTGTCGTAAAATGCAAGAGTTGGAATATTTCAGTAGTGTTTTGTTGTGCTTTACTTTGTCACAGTTACATTCTGTTGATTTTCATTGTTCATTTTGAATTTCTTTCATTGAAATGCAAGATTTGG
Organism: Artemia sp. Qi Xiang Cuo; assembly: GCF_049724085.1. Taxonomy (NCBI): domain Eukaryota; kingdom Metazoa; phylum Arthropoda; class Branchiopoda; order Anostraca; family Artemiidae; genus Artemia; species Artemia sp. Qi Xiang Cuo. The sequence goes on along the minus strand of NC_142797.1, from coordinate 19,253,322 downwards.
AATATTTCAGTAGTGTTTTGTTGTGCTTTACCTTGTTACAGTTACATTCTCTTAATTTTTCAAAGTTCATTTTGAATTTCTTTCGTGAAATGCAAGAATTGGAATATTTCAGTATTGTCTTGTCGTGGTTTACCTTGTCACAGCTACTTTCTCATGATTTTTCAAAGTTCATTTTGAATTTCTGTCGTGAAATGCAAGAGTTGGAATATTTGAGTAGTGACTTGTTGTGCTTTACCTTGTCACAGTTACATTCTCTTGATTTTTCTAAGTTCATTTTGAATTTCTGTCGTGAAATGCAAGAGTTGGAAAATTGGGGTCTTAGTCCACCAGCCTGAATGGTGGAAATCCACTAGCTTAGTATTGGGGTCTTAGTCCACCAGCTTGAATGGTGGAAATCCACTTGCTCAGTATTGGGGTCCCAGTCCACCAGCCTGAACGGTGGAAGTTCACTAGCTCAGAATTGGGGTCTTATTCCACCAGCCTGAATGGTGGAAATCCACTAGCTCAGTATTGGGGTCTTAGTCCACCAGCCTGAATGGTGGAAATCCACAGCTTTACCTTGTCATAGTTACATTCTCTTGATTTTTCGAAGTTCATTTTGAATTTCTGTCGTGAAATGCAAGAGTTGGAATATTTCAGTAGTCTTTTGTTGTGCTTTACCTTGTCACAGTTACATTCTGTTGATTTTCATAGTTTATTTTGAATTTCTTTCATTGAAATGCAAGAGTTGGAGTATTTCAGTAGTGTTTTGTTGTGCTTTACCTTGTCACAGTTCCTTTCTCTTAATTTTTCAAAGTTCATTTTGAATTTCTTTCGTGAAATGCAAGAATTGGAATATTTCAGTAGTGTCTTGTCGTGGTTTACCTTGTCACAGCTACATTCTCATGATTTTTCAAAGTTGATTTTGAATTTCTGTCGTGAAATGCAAGAGTTGGAATATTTCAGTAGTGACTTGTTGTGCTTTACCTTGTCACAGTTACATTCTCTTGATTTTTCGAAGTTCATTTTGAATTTCTGTCATGAAATGCAAGAGTTGGAAAATTGGGGTCTTAGTCCACCAGCCTGAATGGTGGAAATTCACTAGCTCAGAATTGGGGTCTTAGTCCACCAGCCTGAATGGTGGAAATCCACTAGTTTCAGTATTGGGGTCCCAGTCCACCAGCCTGAACGGTGGAAATTCACTAGCTCAGAATTGGGATCTTAGTCCACCAGCCTGAATGGTGGAAATCCACTAGCTCAGTATTGGGGTCTTAGTCCACCAGCCTGAATGGTGGAAATCCACTAGCTCAGTATTGGGGTCTTAGTCCACCAGCCTGAATGGTGGAAATCCACTAGCTCAGTATTGGGGTCTAAGTCCACCAGCCTGAATGGTGGAAATTCACTAGCTCAGAATTAGGGTCTTAGTCCACCAGCCTGAAGGGTGGAAATTCACTATCTCAGAATTGGGGTCTTAGTCCACCAGCCTGAATGGTTGAAATTCACTAGCTCAGAATGAGGGTCTTGGTTAGTGTTCAGATTGGAGCGTTGGGGTCCATTTATCCTGGCTTTATTTGTCAAGGCCTGAAATCTAAGCGACGGACATGAGCTCGATTGGGACCTCATTGTGAAAATGGAAAAAAAAATATTGTTGGTATGTGTGTAGAGCATGGCATGGTTACCGCTAGGGCAACAGTCTAACCGTTGACGGTTTTAGGTATCCGTGAGTAGGTTCTAAGGCAAGAGTGGAAGTTGGGACAATTTTTGGAGGTGCCCACCTCACCTGCCCAGAGTCTCAGGCAAGTGACCCTAAATTTGAAAAAGTTGAAATTGGCTCAGATTTTCTAAACTGAGCTGAGACAATGAATAGATACTATTGAGAAAGTGATTGGAGACGCTGGGCATCCGTGAACAAGTGCTAAATTGAGAGAGGAATTTGGGAAAATATTTGGGGGAACCCACCCGCCCAGAGTCTCCGGCAGGTGACCAAAAAATTTAAAAAACACACAGACGACAGACAAAAAGAGATTAATCACACACAGAGAGGACAAACAAACAGAAACGACACATAGAGACGACACATGCACAGAGACGATACACACACACAGAGTCAACGCACACAGAGAGACGAGACACGCACACAGAAATGACAAACACACATAGAGACGACACACACAAAGAGACGTCACACACACACAGATACGAAACACACATAGAGACGACACACACATACAGACAACACACACACACAGAGACAAAATCCACACAGAGACAACACACACACACACAGACGACACACTCAAAGTGACGACTTACACATAGAGACGACACACACACACACAGACGACAAACACACAGAGGCGACGCACATACAGAGACGACACACACACAGAGACGACACACTCAAAGTGACGACTTACACATAGAGACGACACACACACAGAGACGACAAACACACAGAGACGACACACATAGAGAGACGACACACACACAGAGACGACAAACACACAGAGACAACACACACACATAAACGAAACACACAAAGAGACGACACACTCACAGAGAAGACAAACACACAGACATGACACACACACACAGAGATGACACACACATAGAGACAATACAGACATAGAGATGACAGACACACAGATACGAAACACCCACAGAGACGACAAATGCACAGAGACGACACACACACACAGAGTCCACTCACACACAGAGAGGACAAACACATAGAGACGACAGACAAAAAGAGACGAATCACACACAGAGAGGACAAACACACAGTAAAGACACATAGAGACGACACATGCACAGAGAAGATACACACACACAGAGTCAACACACACAGAGAGACGAGACACACACACAGAAATGACAAACACACATAGAGACGACACACACCAAGAGACTTCACACACACATAGATACGACACACACAGAGATACGACACACACATTGATACAACACACACACAGAGACCACATCCACACATAGACGACACACACACACAGAGACGACACACACACAGAGACGACACACACAAATTTACTACTTACACATAGAGACCACACACACACAGAGACTAAAAGCACACACAAACTACAAAAACACACACACAGAGACGACAAACACATAGAGACAACACAGACACAGAGACTACACACACACAGAGACGACAACACATAGAGAGACGACACGCACACAGAGACGACAAACACACAGATACAGCACACACACACAGATACGAAACACCCACAGAGACGACACATGCACAGAGACGACACACACACACACAGAGCCAACTCACGCACAGAGAGGACAAACACACAGAAACGACACACACAGAGAGACGACACACACACATAGAGACAACAAAGACACAGAGACGACACACACACACACACACACACACACACAGACGCAACACACACAGAGACGACACATACACACAGACGACACAAACATAGAGACAACAAAAATACAGAGAAGACACAAAACCAGAGACGACACACTCACATAGAGATCACACACACACACACACACACACACACAACACACACACAAACACACACACACACACACTCGCGCGCACACACACACACACACACACACACACACACACACCCAAACAAACAAAAAGACAACAAAAAAATAGAAGACGACACACACACAGAGACGATAAACATACAGAGAAGACACAAAAACAGAGACGACACACCCACAGAGATGACACACACATAGAGACGACAAACGCACAGACACGACACACAAACAGAGTCATAGTGAGAGAAATATCCAAAAAGTTGGGTTGATCTAGGTTCACTTAGAGTGGCGCGCCACACACACACACACACACACACTTTGTATGTGTGTGTGTGTGTGTGTGTGTGTGTGTGTGTGTGTGTGTGTGTGTGTGTGTGTGTGTGTGTGTGTGTGTGTGTGTGTGTGTGTGTGTGTGTGTGTGTGTGTGTGTGTGTGTGTGTGTGTGTGTGTGTGTGTGTGTGTGTGTGTGTGTGTGTGTGTGTGTGTGTGTGTGGGTGTGTGTGTGTGTGTGTATGTGTGTGTGTATGTTTAAGTGTGTGTATGTTTGTGTGTGTATGCGTATGTGTATGTGTGTGTTTGTGTGTCATCTCTATGTGAGTGTGTCGTCTCTGTTTTTATGTCTTTTCTGTATGTTTGTTGTCTCTATGTGTGCGTCGTCTCTGTGTATGTGTAGTCTTTGTGTGTGTTTCGTCTCTGTGTGTGTGTGTCGTCTCTGTGTCTGTGTTGTCTCTATGTGTGTGTGTCGTCTCTCTGTGTGTGTCGTTTCTGTGTGTTTGTCCTCTCTGTGTGTGAGTCGTCTCTTTGTGTCTGTCGTCTCTGTGTGTTTGTCCTCTCTGTGTGTGAGTTGGCTCTGTGTGTGTTTGTGTCGTCTCTGTGCATGTGTCGTCTCTGTGGGTGTTTCGTATCTGTGTGTGTGTGTGGTCTCTGTGTGTTTGTCCTCTCTGTGTGTGAGTCGTCTCTTTGTGTCTGTCGTCTCTGTGTGTTTGTCCTCTCTGTGCGTGAGTTGGCTCTCTGTGTGTGTGTCGTTTCTGTGCATGTGTCGTCTCTGTGGGTGTTTCGAATCTCTGTGTGTGTGTCGTCTCTATGTGTAAGTCGTCACTTTGATTTTGTCGTCTCTGTGTGTGTGTTGTCTCTGTGTGTGTGTGTGGTCTCTGTGTGGATGTTGTCTCTGTGTGTGTGGGTTGTCTCTATGTGTGTGTCGTCTCTATATGTGTTTCGTATCTGTGTGTGTGTGAAGTCTCTTTGTGTGTGTCGTCTCTATGTATGTTTGTCATTTCTGTGTGTTTGTCTCGTCTCTCTGTGTGTGTTGACTCTGTGTTTGTGTATCTTCTATGTGCATGTGTCGTCTCTATGTGTCGTTTCTGTGTGTTTGTCCTCTCTGTCTGTGATTCGTCTCTTTGTGTCTGTCGTCTCTGTGTGTTTGTCCTCTCTGTGTGTGAGTGGATTCTGTGTGTGTGTGTCGTCTCTGTGCATGTGTCGTCTCTGTGGGTGTTTCGTATCTGTGTGTCTGTCATCTCTATGTCTGTTTTGTCTCTATGTGTGTGTCATCTCTGTGTGTGTGTGTCGTTTCTGTGTGTTTGTCCTCTCTGTGAGTGTGTCGTCTCTTTGTGTGTTTAGTATCTGTGTGTTGTATCTGTGTGTTTTTAGTCTCTGTGTGAGTTTCGTCTCTCTCTGTGTGTCGTCTCTGTGTGTTTGTCCTCTCTGTGTGGGTGTCGTCTCTTTGTGTTAGTCGTCTCTGTGAGTATGTCGTCTCTGTGTGTGTGTCGTCTCTCTATGTGTGTCGTCTCTGTGTGTGTGTCGTCTCTGTGTGTGTGTGTCGTCTCTATGTGTAAGTCATCACTTTGAGTGTGTCGTCTGTGTGTGTGTGTGTTGTCTCTGTCTGGATGTTGTCTCTGTGTGTGTGTGTTGTCTCTATGTGTGTGTCGTCTCTGTGTATTTTTTAAATTTTTGGGTCACCTGCCGGAGACTCTGGGCGGGTGGGCACCCCCAAATATTGTCCCAAATCCCTCTCTCAATTTAGCACTTGTTCACGGATGCCCAGCGTCTCCAATCGCTTTCCCAATAGTATCTATTCATTGTCTCAGCTCAGTTTAGAAATCTGAGCCAATTTCCACTTTTTCAAATTTAGGGTCACTTGCCTGAGACTCTGGGCAGGTGAGGTGGGCACCTCCAAAAATTTGTCCCAACTTCCACTCTTGCCTTAGAACTTATTCACGGATACCTAAAACCGTCAACGGTTAGACTGTTGCCCTAACGGTAACCATGCCATGCTCTACAAACATACCGACAATATATTTTTGTTTTTTGTTTTCCATTTTCACAATGGGGTCCCAATCGAGCTCATGTCCGTCGCTTAGCATTCAGGCCTTGACAAATAAAGCCCAGATAGTCGGACCCCAACGCTCCAATCTGAACATTGACTAAGACCCCAATTCTGAGCTAGTGAATTTCAACCATTCAGGCTGGTGGACTAAGACCCCAATTCTGAGCTAGTGAATTTCCACCATTCAGGCTGGTGGACTAACACCCTAATTCTGAGCTAGTGAATTTCCACCATTCAGGCTGGTGGACTAAGACCCCAAGACTGAGCTAGTGGATTTCCACCATTCAGGCAGGTGGGCTAAGACCCCAGTACTGAGCTAGTGGATTTCCACCATTCAGGCTGGTGGACTAAGACCCCAAAACTGAGGTAGTGGATTTCCAACATTTAGCCTGGTGGACAAAGACCCCAATTCTGAGCTAGTGCAATTCGACCTATCAGGCTGGTGGACTGGGACCCCAAAACTGAGCTAGTGGATTTCCACCATTCAGGCTGGTGGACTAAGACCCCAATACTGAGCTAGTGAATTTCCACCATTCAGGCTGGTGGACTAAGACCCCAATTTTCCAACTCTTGCATTTCACGACAGAAATTCAAAATGAACTTCAAAAAATCAAGAGAATGTAACTGTGACAATGTAAAGCACAACAATTCACTACTGAAATATTCCAACTCTTGCATTTCACGACAGAAATTCAAAATGAACTTAGAAAAATAATGAGAATGTATATGTGACAAGGTAAACCACGACAAGACCCAACTGAAATATTCCAATTCTTTCATTTCACGAATGAAATTCAAAATGAACTTTGAAAAATTAAGAGAATGTAATTGTGACAAGGTAAAACACAACAAAACACTACTGAAATATTCCAACTCTTGCATTTCAATGAAAGAAATTCAAAATGAACTATTAAAATCAACATAATGTAACTGTGACAAGGTATAGCACAACAACACAGTACTGAAATATTCCAACTCTTGCATTTCACGACAGAAATTCAAAATGAACTTCGAAAAATCAAGAGAATGTAACTGTGACAAGGTAAAGCTGTGGATTTCCACCATTCAGGCTGGTGGACTAAGACCCCAATACTGAGCTAGTGGATTTCCACCATTCAGGCGGGTGGACTAAGACCCCAATTCTGAGCTAGTGAATTTCCACCGTTCAGGCTGGTGGACTGGGACCCCAATACTGAGCTAGTGGATTTCCACCATTCGGGCTGGTGGACTAAGACCCCAATACTAAGCTAGTGGATTTCCACCATTCAGGCTGGTGGACTAAGACCCCAATTTTCCAACTCTTGCATTTCACGACAGAAATTCAAAATGAACTTCGAAAAATCAAGAGAATGTAACTGTGACAAGGTAAAGCACAACAAGTAACTACTCAAATATTCCAACTCTTGCATTTCACGACTGAAATTCAAAATGAACTTTGAAAAATCATGAGAATGTAGCTGTGACAAGTTAAACCATGACATGACAATACTTAAATATTCCAATTCTTGAATTTAACAAAAGAAATTCAAAATTAATATTGAAAAATTAAGAAAATGTAACTGTGACAAGGTAAAGCACAACAAAACACTACTGAAATATTCCAACTCTTGCATTTCAATGAAGAAATTCAAAATGAACTATGACAATCAACAGAATGTAACTGTGACAAGGTAGAGCACCACAAAACACTACTGAAATATTCCAACTCTTGCATTTCACTACAGAAATTCAAAATGAACTTCGAAAAATCAAGAGAATGTAACTGTGACAAGGTAAAGCACAACAAGTCACTACTGAAATATTCCAACTCTTGCATTTCAATTAAAGAAATCCAAAATGAACTTTGAAAAATCATGAGAATGTAGCTGTGACAAGGTAAACACGACAAGGCACTACTGAAATATTCCAATTTTTGCATTTCACGAAAGAAATTCAAAATGAACTTTGAAAAAATTAAGAGAATGTAACTGTGACAAGGTAAAGCACAACAAAACACTACTGAAATATTCCAACTCTTGCATTTCAATGAAATAAATCCAAAATGAACTATGAAAATCAATAGAATGTAACTGTGACAAGGTAAAGCACAACAAAACACTACTGAAATATTGCAACTCTTGCATTTCACGACAGAAATTCAAATTAACTTGGAAAAATCAATAGAATGTAACTGTGACAAGGTAAAGCACAACAAGTCACTACTGAAATATTCCATCTCTTGCATTTCAACGAAAGAAATCCAAAATGAACTTTGAAAAATCATGAGAATGTAGCTGTGACAAGGTAAACCACGACAAGACACTACTGAAATATTCCAATTCTTGCATTTCGCGAAAGAAATTCAAAATGTACTTTGAAAAATTAAGAGAATGTAACTGTGACAAGGTAAAGCACAACAAAACACTACTGAAATATTCCAACTCTTGCATTTCAATGAAAGAAATTCAAAATGAACTATGAAAATCAACAGAATGTAACTGTGACAAGGTAAAGCACAACAAAACACTACTGAAACATTCCAACTCTTGCATTTTACGACAGAAATTCAAAATGAACTTCGAAAAATCAAGAGAATGTAACTGTGACAAGGTAAAGCACAACAAGTCATTACCGAAATATTCCAACTCTTGCATTTTACGACGGAAATTCAAAATGAACTTCGAAAAATCAAGAGAATGTAACTGTGACAAGGTAAAGCACAACAAGTCACTACTGAAATATTCCAACTCATGCATTTCACGACAGAAATTCAAAATGAACTTCGAAAAATCAAGAGAGTGTAGCTGTGACAAGGTAAACCACGACAAAACACTACTGAAATATTCCAATTCTTGCATTTTACGAAAGAAATTCAAAATGAAGTTTGAAAAATTAAGAGAATGTAACTTTGACAAGGTAAAGCACAACAAAACACTACTGAAATATTCCAACTCTTGCATTTCAATGAAAGAAATTCAAAATGAACTATGATAATCAACAGAATGTTGCTGTGACAAGGTAAAGCACAACAAAACACTACTGAAATATTCCAACTCTTGCATTTCACGACAGAAATTCAAAATGAACTTCGAAAAATCAAGAGAATGTAACTGTGACAAGGTAAAGCACAACAAGTCACTACTGAAACATTCCAAATCTTGCATTTCAATGAAAGAAATTCAAAATGAACTATGAAAATCAACAGAATGTAACTGTGACAAGGTAAAGCACAACAAAACACTACTGAAATATTCCAACTCTTGCATTTCACGAAAGAAATTCAAAATGAACTTCGAAAAATCAAGAGAATGTAACTATGACAAGGTAAAGCACAACAAGTCACTACTGAAATATTCCAACTCTTGCATTTCAACGAAAGAAATTCAAAATGAACTTTGAAAAATTAAGAGAATGTAACTGTGACAAGGTAAAGCAGAACAAAACACTACTGAAATATTCCAACTCTTGCATTTCAATGAAAGAAATTCAAAATGAATTATGAAAATCAACAGAATGTAACTGTGACAAGGTAAAGCCCAACAAAACACTACTGAAATATTCCAACTCTTGCATTTCATGACAGAAATTCAAAATGAACTTCGAAAAATCAAGAGAAATGTAACTGTGACAAGGTAAAGCACAACAAAACACTACTAAAATATTCCAACTCTTTCATTTCAATGAAATAAATTCAAAATGAACTATGAAAATCGACAGAATGTAACTGTGACAAGGAAAAGCACAACAAAACACTACTGAAATATTCCAACTCTTGCATTTCAATGAAAGAAATTCAAAATGAACTTTCTGAGTATTTTTTGTTTTCCCTCCGAAATTGACCCCCCCTCCCTTTCCCTCAGAAATGGGGGAACGAAGGGCCTCTGATCCTTGCCCGTGAGGCAGATCCCATTTATTTTCGTTTCTGAGTATTTTTGGTTTTCCCTCCAAAATTGACCCCCCTCCCCTGCCCTCAGCAATGGGGGAACGAAGGGCCTCTGAGCCCTCCCCTTGAGGCAGATCCCATTTATTTTCGATTCTGAGTATTTTTGGTTTTCCCTCCAAAATTGACCCCTGCCCTCAGAAATGGAGGAATGAGGGGCCTCTGAGCCTTGCCCTTGAGGCAGATCCCAGTTATTTTCGATTCTGAGTATTTTCGGTTTTCCCTCCAAAATTGACCCCCCTCCCCTGCCCTCAGAAATGGGGGAACGAAGGGCCTCTGAGCCTCCCCCTTGAGGTAGATCACGCTTTATTTTCGATTCTGAGTATTTTTAGTTTTCCCTCCAAAATTGACCCCCCCCCTCCCCTGCTCTCAGAAATGGCGGAACAAAGGGCCTCTGAGCCTTCCCCTTGAGGCAGATCCCATTTATTTTCGATTCTGAGCATTTTTGATTTTCCCTCCAAAATTGACCACCCCCCCCGCCCCTGCCCTCAGAAATGGAGGAAGGAAGGGCCGCTGAGCCTTGCCCTTGAGGACGCTCCCATTTATTTTCGATTCTGAGTATTTTTGGTTTTCCCTCCAAAATTGACCCTTCACGTTAAAAAATTATCCAATCACTAATTACCCTTTTTTGCAAATTTCAATCAATGAATTCTGATTGTAAAAGCGTGTTTAATCATGTTACCTAACCCACAGTACAGCAATTTGATATGCGTAGCCTACTGCCAGGAACCAGTGGGGGGATCCTTGCTCGTAATTATTAATCACCTTAACCCTTTTATCCATCGTCAAGTACATGCTCCAAAAATATTTTATTCAGAGATTTCACGTTAAAAAATTATCCAATCACTAATTACCCCTTTTTTGCGAATGTCTATCAAACGCCAAGGAACGTAATCTCACCGAACACGTCAAACTGTTTCCACAGACTTCAAAAATGGAACTGTGGATAACACATGGGTGATTGACAGCTTTCCCTAAAAAACCTTTCCTAATAACCAGTCTGATAATCTACCATGGTAATCTGTCTTGGAAAGCTGCCAGGGAACGTAAAGGCCCAGAATCCAGACGAAGCACCCTACTCATGGCAGCGGAGTGCACATGGCACTTTGACGATAAATAACATTGGACCAGTTTTTGTTAAGAAAAAAATCAATTAGTGATAATTTATTACGCCCCCTGTTATTGTGTGCCCCTTGGCCCGAGCACAGTGGGCCTATTGGTAAATCCAGGCCTGTTTGTATCCATAGAGTTTAGGTTGATTAATTACATGATTAATGTTCAAATATGAAAGTCCAAAATCAAAATGCAGTAAGAGCATATTTCACAAATGATGTTTGTTTTTTATTAGAGTTGGCATCTGAGGGTTTTTAAGTCACTCTTCAATCAATTCATGGTAATGAACTGTAAGTAAGGAGCGACTCGGCCCAATAGTAACCGAAACCCTAAAAAAGGAACTTTGAAAACAATTGATGTATCAAAAGAGTTGGCTTTTTATGCAGATTCCAAATATATAAAATTCATTAAGTTTCATGTTACTGCCAAAAGCTACGAGCCGGAGAAAATCTGTTGGATTTTCGAAAAGGGAGGAACATTCTCAAAAAGTCAGGCAATTTTTCTGAAAATCTGACCATCAGATTCAGCAAAAGAGAGAACCCTACAGCAGAGGTTTCAAGCTCTTTTCTACGAAAATGTGAAATTTTGTTTTTTGTTTTTTGACAGAAGAAATATCACGGATGCGTATTTATCTGTTTTTGTCCCCATGGTTAACTGCATCGAATCAATGTTCCTATAAGTATGGGAGAGAGCAGAGGCGAATCTAGAGCAAAATATTGGGTGGGGGGCAATGTGACAAGGGCACCAATGAGAAAAATCTTGAAGGCTGGGGGGGGGGCAATGTGACAAAAGTGCCAATAATTGACCAAATTGACAAATTTATTCTTAAAAAAGAGTGAAAAAAAGGAAAAAACAGGGAAAGAGAGCGACAGAAAAAATCTTGGGAGCCCGGGCCGCCTCGGCTCCCTGGATCCGCCAGTAAGAAGGGTCATTCAAATTGAAAGTTCTAGTGCCCTTTCTAAGTGACCAAACAGATTAGAGGGCAACACGCACCTGTTAGTTTTAAGTTTTAATGTTGCTCCTTACTATCAGTTAACGCAACTTGTGTTTTTTTTATCTAATGATAAGAAAAGGCTATTCCCTACCTAGGCCGTATTCAGGGGAGAGGTCAGGGGGTTCGACCCCCCCCCCCACACACACCCAAAATGTTTGTCCAACTCGTAAAAACGTAATAAAAATGCATAAAAACACGTTTTTGATGCGTCTTTCAGTTTATTTTTTACCCCCCCCCCCCTGAAACAAAAATACTGAATACGGTCCTGTTCCATATTATTTTCTAGTTTTAGCTCGTGCATAAAACAAATCCAAAAAAATCAAGACTTTTTTCCTACCAAGACAGTAATAAGCAAACTATCACATACAATTATTTCGGCTATAAAGTTAATTGCAGTCCTCGGCAAGAAAGTAAAAAGTAAAAAATAACTTACAATTAAAAAATAGAATAAAAAGGTCATTTTAAAGCCTCAAAGCCTCATTGGAGAGTCTTATTCCTTTGCTCCATCGTTTTCTTTTTTCTGTTTATAGATGGGTAAATCTATTTCATTCAATAAATTTTGAATTGCAAGTATATCTTTATGGTTTTTATTCAGTTTTTTTGCTGATTACGTTATTAATACTGTAACCAAAATGATTATTAACTAGTTTTCCACTATGTTTTTAGAAAAAAGGTTTTTATTTCTTATTTTGTCCTATGACGCAAAGCAGTGTGGCCTTTGTATTCCTTTTCTATTTCTATAATTTGATTACCACGAAAGCTTTCTTCTATACATCGTATCCGATTAAGAAGCATTCCTTACTGACAAAATAAACACAAGAATCTATAGCATCGTCTTCACTTGGCGTATTTTTGACAAACTGGAAAATAAATCAACCAATGAAACTGCGAGAAAACTGGTTTTATGACATAGCGTAAGAAAACAGGGCTTCCTCTTTTATTTGAAGCTTATTCCGTAGAAATCCGAATGGGAATACGGCTTAAGGCATGCGATGTCATGAGGACTCCGCTATGTCCCCATACGATGTCGTGAGGAACCCTTGATCCCTTGTGGCGTGGAATGACCCTGGATTATCTAGTCATGCTCCACCACTTCCTTGGTCTTCACCCCTTTGAAACTTGGAGCAATATTTCACACTCTCTTTAGAATAGGCTTCAAGACTGTTGTTGAAATATATCAATAAAACTAGTACAAATAAACCAACTAATTATGTTTCCCTGTGCTTTTAGGATTAGACAAAGCTAGCACTTTACTGAAAACACAAAAGTCAAGTATAAAAACAGGTTTATTTATTTAAGAGTCAAAAGTGAGTATGTAGCCTGAAAACAATAAACGAATCTATAAAGCTTTTCATAGTTTTACACCAGTTGTGACATCAGTAACTTTCAGTATACAATTAAAGTTATCTTAAAAACATAAGCGTAAAACTAAATATTTTTTAGTAGCCGCGAAGTAATTGAACAGCATACAGAAATATTGGATTGATTTATCAGGTAGCATTTTGGTCTCGCCAGCTATAATCAAACAGTTCGTGGTAACGAACTGTAAGTAAGGAGCGACCTAAATCTAAAAACCGGATTTTATATCAATAGATACATCAAAATTTTTGAGTCAGATTTTTATGCTGATTTCAAATATATAAGTTTCATCAAGTTTAGTTTCACCCATCAAAATTTATTAGCCTGAGAAAATTTGCCTTATTTTTGAAAAAAGGGAGAAACAACCCCTAAAAGTCATAGAACCTTAATGAAAATCACGCCATCAGATTCAGCGTATCAGAGGACCATACTATAGAAGTTTCAAGCTCCTATCTGCAAAAAAGCGGAATTTTGTATTTTTTTGCTAGAAGAAAGATCACGGATGCGGGTTTATTTGTTGTTTTTTTTTTTTTACCAGGGGTGATCGTATCGATCCAGTAGTCCTAGAATATCATGAAAGAGCTCATTCGAACGGAAAATGAAAGTACTAGTGCCGTTTTTAAGTGACCAAAAAAATTGGAGGGCAATTTGGCCCCCTCCCTCACTCATATTTTCCGAAGTCACCTGATCAAAATTTTGAGATATCCATTTTGTTCAGTATAGTAGAAAATCTAATAACTTTGTCTTTGAGGATGACTTAATCCCCCACAGTCCCCGGGGGAAGGGGTGCAATTTATGAACTTTGCCCATTGTTTACATATAGTATTGGTTATTGGGAAGTGTACAGGGGGGATTTTTCAGGAGGGATTTTTTTCTGGCAGAGGGGGGGGTCGAAGTAGGGGTTATGGGGGAGCATATTTCCATAGAGGATTTTTCCTTGGGGGAAGGGACATTTCTATGAAGGGGGCGCCAGATCTCCTAGCATTGTTTAAAAAAAGATCAGAAATTAAATAAAAAAACAAGTTTTTTTTCAACTGAAAGTAATGAGCAACATTAAAACTTAAAACGAACAGAAATTATTACGTATATGAGGGAGTTCACCTCCTAGTCAAAACCTCGCTCTTTACGCTCAAGTTTTTCTTAGTACTTTCAAAAGAGCCATAGCAAAACCAAATTCGAACTTTAGCGTAAAGAGCGAAGTATTGACTAGGGGGCGATCTCCCTAATATACATAATAAAATTATATGAATACAGAAATTCGTTACGTAAGTTAATTCGTAAGTTACGTCAGAACAAAATTTCGAGAAATCCATTTAGCCAAAAAAAGAAAACTAATATGCAAATTTCGTTTTCATTATTCATGTACGGTGAACCAAAATCAAATCTGCATTAACTCAAAAACGTTCAGAAATTAAATTTAAAAAAAAAGTTTTTTTAACTGAAAGTAAGGAGTGTCATTAAAACTTAAAAAGGACAGAAATTATTCCGGATATGAAAGGGGCTGTCCCCTCCGCAACGCCTCGCTCTTTACGCTAGAGTTTGACTCTTTCTCTAAACTTAATTTTTTAAAACAATAAAAAAAACTTTAACATAAAGAGCGAGGCGTTGAGGAGGGGACAGCCCCTTCATATACGGAATAATTTCTGTTCGCTTTAAATTTTAATGTCGCTCCTGACTTTCAGTTAAAAAAAACTTGTTTTGTTTTTATTTAATACCAACAGTGGGTTACCATAAGCCAATGTGTGTTACCATATACAGTGGGTTACCAATACCAATAGTGAGTAATATACAATCTTAAATTGTAAGAAATATGCTTTACTTTTACTTGAAATGAAGATCAAATAAAACATAATATGAACTCTGGAAATCCAATTATTTATCTTTATACAACAGTAAATTTCAAGCTATGATCCATATTATAAAGCTAGTCTATAGTCCTAATACTATGAAGATGGCTTGGCTTCGAACTTGTGTACAAACTAGTCATGTCATGTCCTTTACAGAATCAGAACAAGAGCCAGTCATTGAACTGAACCATTGTGCATAAGTGATACCAAATTAAACGTAAAAAAATAAAGCCTAATCCTAAAAGGGAAAGCCTAAAAGGAATTGATCCTAAAAGGGATTGATAATATTTTTATTCTTCAAAAAGTGTCCTTATTTTGTTTGCTTTTACTGTACCAAACTATATTATTTTGTGTTTTCAGTTAAGCGCTAGTTTTGTATAATCTTAAACACAGGGTAACATAATTAGTTGCTTTATTTGTACTAGTTTTATTGATATATATTAAATAGGCTCTGAAGTAATAATTTGTGTCCGTTTTGAATTTCAACTTCGCTCTTTACTTCCCTTGGGTAAACTTTGTTTTTTTTAAATTAATCTTTTTTTTTTAATTTAAAGTTTTTGATTAAAATTTATTGTAGAAACAACGCTGCCATAGTCTTTTTTATTTATATGGAATAGTGTATGTTCGTTTTAAGTTTTATTGTCACTTCTTTGTTTCAGTTGAAAACTTATTTTTATTATAATTTCTAATTATCACCGATCTAGGGGAGATAAGACACCTCTAGAAAATACTACAAACAATACTTGAGAGCTAAGAAAAGCTTTAAGTCTATAAAATAAAGTTTATCATAAATACTCCACAAAACTATACAGATTTTCCAGAAACGTTTGTTTTTCGTTGAGCAAAAAGCTGTTTTTACTTGGCCGACTTCCTGAAAAAGGCATAATGGAGACAGGGCTTTATAAATCATCTACTGACTAGCAGAAACTAGAAGGCTACTGTAACAAAAGAAAGCTGTTTAAGGGCTCATTTAAAAGCTTATATTTATACTTAATCGCTTCTTACAAATTTGACGTGATAGCACATTCCCACAAAGTGCACTTTCGGTTGTTTTCCCAAATTTTTTAAATGAAACAAGTGCCTTTTCCAATGAAATGACCAAACAAAAGGTGTTTTTCAACACCTAGGCCAAAGCAAAAACTAAGGGGGCAAGGACGTCCCTTCCCCTCAATTATCGCCGTTAGAACTAACACACAGACTTCATGGCAGAATAAAGTTTGAGGGATCAATTAAAAACTGTTGATCAATCAAGCTTAATCTTGGTAGATTTTTAGTTGAAAAGTTTTTAGTTTTAGTTAATTTATTGTCGCAATAATCTTTTACTTGTAAGATGAGTAGGCGATTTATGAAACCTACTATGAGGGTCTGGAGGGGGAATATATATGAGGGGTCCTTATAAACCTCCAGTTAAGGTCTTTGGAACATAATTATTGTAATGGTACCGTTATATGCTTCCAAACTCTTCCACTTAATAAGTGGTACCAAAAGTGCCGTTTTTAATGCTATATTGCATTTTTGGATGGTAAAATTGATAAAAAGTACGTAGATGTGAGTAAAAGGTTTAAAATCTACCTTCCTGGGATATGTCTTAAAAAATGAGTGCATCACGTTTGCAAAAATAGTGGATTATCTGAAAAGTAATAATAAGAAGAGACAAACCACGCTGGAATCAAACGCATGACAATCTAATTTGAAGTCCAGCGCTGTACTAACACAATCACGCCCACGCTTATAATAAAGTAATTTAATATGTTGGTTTCTGTAGGACTCTAATTGCATAACTTATTAAGGGGGCTGGGAGAGGAATTTGAAGGAGGTATTCTTGCAGACCCCCAGTTAAGGGTTTTGGACCGTAATTATTACAATAATACCGTTTTATGATTTCAAGATTTTCCACTTAAGAAGTGGCACCAAAAATGTTGTTTTCAATGCTATATCTCACTTACGAATGGTAGAATTGATAAAAAAAAAAAGTACGTAGGTATGAGCAAAAGCTTTCAAATGAACCATTAAACATCTCTCTTAAAAGTTCTGGTAGCCCACTAGCCCTAGCTTTTCCACTTAAACATGGCACCAAAAGTGCCGTTTTTAGTGCTATTTGAAACTTGGAGATGGTGGAAATTATAGGAAGAACGTAAATATGAGCAATATTTTTTATATGAGCTATCAAAAATCTATCTAAGATGTTCTGGTAGCCCACTAGCCCCACGCCTCGAGAAACGGCATAAAAAGTTCCTGTTTTCGTGTCATATGGCACTTGCACACTGCGGAATTTATGTAACCACGTGCATATCAATCAATCAATCAATCAATCAATTTATTCAATTAATAAACACAACAAAATACACTTCAATATAAACTCCCCCGTAAGGCTGTATGGCCAGGAAAAAAACAGGGGAGAAACAAAAATGAAACAAATACAAGTATTTTCAATATAATGCATTGCATTTCAACCTTTCAGAGACTACACACGCACACACACACAAAACAAAACAAAGAAGAGAAAAAAAACAATAATTAAAAGACCCAAACAAAAAGTGATTTTATGAGACCCCCCCCCCAAAAAAAAGGATATAGGACAATCCAATATAATAAACCAAATTCCAAATATATATTTGAAACCAAACCACAAAAAAAAATATTATACAAACTCAAAACCCCTCACAACAAATGTTTCCAACCCAGGCTACTGCTACCCCCCCCCCCAAATAATAATAATAAAAATTCACAAAAATATGTTTAAACATGAAAAATCAAGACATTAAAAAATTTCTTAAGATTCTTTTGAAAGTACCAAACGAGTGACATTCTTGAGCTGACTCAGGTATGCTATTCCAAACGATATGACAAGCAATTAATGGATTAAAGTCAGACCTCACAGATGGAGTAAATAGAATATTAATATTCCTTGAATTGCGAAGATGATGCAAAGACCTATCAGTGACGAAAGAAGGAGTAGCTTGAAGGGCTGTGGGAACATCACCATGAATTTGATGAAAAGTGAAAGACGCGCACGAAAGAGTGTAGAGAGACTGCAAATCAAGTAATAGGCTAGTTGGGTTAGTTGTAGAACAATTTGTTTCCTGTATAAGCCTTCTTGCATTATCATATAACTTAGAAAGTGGTTTCAAAAAGAAGAGAAAGTTGACATCCATATTGTAGGGCAAAAAGAGACGTAGGACTGAACTAAGCAATGGAAAAGAATTTGTAAAACTGATCCATGAAAATATGTTTTAGCTTCCACAAAATTCCACGACTCCCTGAGATCTTCATATTAATTAGTCCAATGTGATGCTTTAATGAAAGGTTTTCATAGAGAAGAATACCGTAGACTTGGAAACATCGTTCCTGTGGTATACTGAGAGCCCCTTTAATGCTCGATATTAAATAAGTCAGAGTATATTTGAGAAAAGACGGAAAAAATTAAAAAACTTGATTTAGCAACAGATAAGACACAATACTTTGCAAAAATGAAAACAAAGACTTTCTTAAAAAGGCAAACTAATTTGAGAAGCATCTCAGACTCAGTTCCCACGGCAGTACCAATGGTACTGTCATCAGCGAAAGTAACGAGTGTCCACATCCTGCGAAAACGATTGATTTTTTTTAGCATTGAAAGATTCAGGATGACATAGGCGACAGCAAACTGTAGTTTTTTTATTCATAACCGCAACTATAAGGTCATTAACATAAATCAAAAACAAAAACGGTCCAAGAACAAAACCTTGAGGAACACCAAACTCAACTTCAGACGAAAATAGGGAAAGGGAATCTACGGAGATAGTTCTACCTGACAAATAGGAATCAAACCAAGCATGAGCCTGTCCTCTTACACCATTGTGTAATAGCTTATACAGCAGAATCTCATGAGTTAAAGAGTCAAAGGCCTTACGGACATCTAGGAATATAGCTGCAGGAATCAAACCAGAGTCCAGCGCGGTGTGAAGAAAATTTTAAAGAGCTACACACGCATGCTCCGTAGAATGTTTAGCTCGGAAGCCAAACTGAAAAATCTTTTAGCCTCTAGAAAAGCAAGTAGACGGGAAAGCATGGTCTTTTCAAAAATTTTTCTTAAAACAGACAGCAAAGATATAGGGCGATAATTGGATGGGTCACTTCTTGGTCCACCTTTATATAAAACAATTACTCTCGCTCGCTTAAGAGAACTGGGGAAAATCCAATTTTCAAAAGAAAGATTTATAAGCTTTGTCAATGGAGAAAGATCTGTAGGAAGAATGAACTTAACTACCACAGTTGGAATACAGTCAGGCCCAGACGACGAAGAACCCTTCAAGCTATTTACAATCCTGGCTACTTCAACATCAGAAGCCGGATATAACACCATCGATTTGAGACAAGGCGGACCAAGGTAAGATTTGTAATCTGGTTGTGACTGTGAAGACCTGACTGAAGAAGCAGTGGTTTTCCCAATATTGGCAAAATATGATGTAAATGCTTCTTGAACAGATGGAATACCCTCAACAACCACATCACCAACTACAAGCCTTGGAGGGATAGAAGGAGCCGGAGAAGAACGTTTGAGGACGGAATTGATCACTTGCCAAGTTTTTCGAATATCTTTCCCACAATCCGAGAATTTTTTGGAATAATAAAGGAATTTAGCCTTCCGGCATAAAGAATTGAAAACATTAAGATGGCTTTGCTGACTTAAAAGCTTTCCAGAGATTATTTTTTCTTCTCCAACTCTTTAGAAGACCAGGGGTCATCCATGGGTTAAGAGGAATAGATCTTTTTGACCTTGAAGTAGAAGAGGACATTTGCACATACGTCAAAAATAGACTCCTTTACTGACTCATAAAAGGAATCAAACTTAGAACAAAAATCATTATCGTCACCAAAAATATTCCATATCTTCTCAGCTAAATGGAATCTAAGGCGGGCCAATTCATTCAAACCAAACCTAAAAGAAGAAGCAGATGCTGGAGTGTCCCTATTCAATGTTTTTTCAAGGATAAAACGCGAAAATACAGGAAAATGGTCTGAAATATCACTCACTACAACAGAATTCCGAACCAAATTAAGAGACGAAAAAATGTTATCAATTAAAGAGACTGACGTATCAGTTACACGTGTTGGAATACAAGTTGTTAGTAGAACCCCAGCAGTGAACATGTGAGAGAAAACCCATCGTAGTAGAGGAAGCCATGTCAATTAGATTTGAGTTAAAGTCTCCCATTATTACAAGTTCACATGGACGTCTGCTTATTAAATCCAAGACCTAATCAAGGACCTGGAGAAGAGAAGGGACTGATCCACTGGGAGATCAATAAACATTATCAATTATCAAAACTTTATTTTTTAATTTGATTTCAATAAACGTGGATTCAAAAAGTCTTTCGTCATTCCTTGACAGATCGCTTCGAACTGTATACAGAAAAATATCAGGAATATACATTACTAGTCCACCCTTTGCCATCCTTCTGCGATTTAGTCTCTCCATTTTGTTACCGGGTATATCTAAAAGCATTTCATTGCTAGAATTAAGAAAAGTCTCAAATAATCCGATAACATCGGGTCGCCCATCAATAACTACCTGCCTCAACTGATCAATCGATGAGCATAGACCCTAAGTATTGAGTTGAAGGACCGAAAAATGATCATCTCGTCTAGTAGCCCACTTTAAATAAGAAACATACTTACTATTAATTGATTGGGAAGTATTTAGGGAAATTCTTTTAATTTGACCAGTGGAATTATTAATGGTACTCAAAACATCTAAGGGGTTTCTTTGTAATTGAAGTAAATAACTTTTTAATGAGCCATTAACCATCTCTATATGATGTTCTAATAACCCGCTAGGCCTGGAAAAAAGAACAAAAAAACGACCGTTTTCACATTTTTTAATTTTAGTTACTATGCTCTGTGGTTCGCTCTTTGCTAGGTTGCAGCTAATGCTTCAACCATGACAAAGAGCTCATTGCAAATTCTCCTCAGAAACTAGGTAACATTAAAATCTGTGAAATCTAATAGATGGTAGAACTTTAAAAACCTAGTAAATATAGCCACTAGCTTCTAATTGAGCCATTTAACATCTATCTACGATGGTGTGAGTAGGGACCCATTATTGACTCCGAGACGAACAAGATCATGTGCCTATTTCTAGGCCAATCAGAGGGCTACAATATGACCGGGACAAGACCATGGTGTTACATGGTATGACATGGTGTTACGCTCATTGAATCTGACCTGGTGTTACATCAGAGCAGATTTCTGGGAATTTCAGCATTGAATTTTACGTAATATGATGATGTGTAATTGATACAGACAATGAATTACGTTGAACTTATACACCTTCGATAGTGTAAGAATTCATGACAGAAAAAATCAATAGGCTTCATGGGAATTTAAATGTATCAGTGCACAGTTGCCAGAACAAAGGAATCGTCAGAGATTAATGCACATTTTAGGGGATTATTTGAGCGAAACAGTTTAAGACATTTTAGGGGATTATTTGGGCGAAACAGTTTAAGAAACCTTAGAAGATTATTTGGGTTAAAACAGATTGAGACATGTGACATGACCTAGCTTTACTTCTCAACTGTGTTCCGTATAATATACGAGTACCATTTTAGCAGTGTTGTTAATATAAAACATGCTTTAGCATTCTAATATACTAAAAAGTTGATATTAATAAAGTTTTAGAAGCGAAGAAAAGAATTTTAATAAAGAAATTCAGAACAATCCTTAGAAATCCTTAGAAATCAACTAGTGAGACGATTATGGGTATGAACTATCAAGGATCGTAAGCACCAATGACCCTAACCATCAAGGATCTCAACCTCCAAGGACCCCTCTCCAAAACCACCAAGGAGTCTCCTCTCTCCAACTTTTTGAGGACACCCCCTCAATTTCAATATAGAGGCTCCATTAAGAGTTATAAGCTTGCACTAGGTTAAGTGGCACGTCACTTAACCTAGTGCAAGTTAACCTAAAAAGTCAAAGAATCTTCATTAAAATTACATCTTCAGATTCAGCATGTTGGAGAACCCTATAGGTACGATGTTTCAATCTATGCCACCCATGGGGGCCTAACCTAAATGAATCTAACTTAAAAGCCGTTAACTTAATGTAACTTCCACTTATTTTAGTGCAAGTTAACCTAAAAAAGTCAAAGAATCACCATGAAAATTACATATTCAGATTCAGCATGTTGGAGAACCCTATGGTATGATGATTAAATCTATGTCATCCATGGTAACCTAACCTATATGAATCTAACTTAAAAGCCGTTAACTTAACGTAACCTAAACTAGGGATGATATGATACAATCATTGAATAAATGAAACCTAACATGAATAAAAATTCAAAAAAATAATTATAAAAGGCTTTGAAATAACCTTTATTTCTATGGATGAATGGGTAAAGCCTAAAACAAACAGAAATTTACTATCATTGAATAAATGGAACATAAAAGGAACAAAGTTCTGTTCTAAATTTTTCAGTAAAAGATAGAAAAAAGTTATACTTTGTTTGTGAATATTGTCAATGAAGATAAAAAGTTCCACTTTAATTCTGAGTTTTCTCAATGAAATGAAAAAAAGTTCCATGTTCTCTTCTGAATTTTCTCAATGAAAGGAAAAAAGTTACAGTTCAATTCTAATTTACACTAAAGAAAATAAAAAATAGGTTCCAGTTCAGTTCTTAATTTTCGCAAAGATATAATAAAATTTAAAGTTCTATTCTAAATTTTTCCGTAGAAGATAGAAAAAAGTCATACTTTGATTGTGAATATTCCCCATGAGGATAAAAAGCTCCACTTTAATTCTGAGTTTTCCACTTAACCTAGTGCAAGTTAACCTACAAAAGTCAAAGAATCTCCATGAAAATTATATCTTCAGATTCAGCATGCTGGAGAATCCATGGTATGATGTTTCAAAATATGTCTTCCATGGTAACCTAACCTAACCTAACTCAAAAGCCGTTAACTTAATGTAACCTAACCTAGTGATGATATGATACAATCATTGAATAAATTAAACCTAAAATGAACAATAATTAAAAAATAATTACAATAGGCTTTTAAATGAACTTTATTTCTATGAATGAATGGGTGAAACCTAAAACAAACAAAAACTACTATCATTGAATAAATAGAACATAAAAGGAACAAAGTTCTGCTCTAAAATTTTCGGTATAAGTTAGAAATAAGTTATACTTTGATTGTGAATATTCTCCATGAAGATAAAAAAAAGTTCCACTTTAATTCAGAGTTATTTCAACGAACTGAAGAAAAGTTCCAAGTTCTCATCTGAATTTTCTCAATGAAAAGAAAAAATTTACAGTCCAATTCTAATTTACACTAAAGAAAATAAGAAAAAAGGTTCCACTTCAGTTCTTCATTTTCTCAAAGACATAAAAAATTTAAAGTTCTATCCTGAATTTTTCCGTAAAAGATAGAAAAAAGTCATACTTTGATTGTGAATATTTTCCATGATGATAAAAAGTTCCACTTTAATTCGGAGTTTTCTCAACGAAGTGAATAAAATCTCAAGTTCTCTTCTGAATTTTCTCAAAGAAAAAAAGTTACAGATCAATTCTAATTTTTTCCAATGAAAATAAAAAAAAAAGTTCTACTTCAGTTCCTAATTTTCTCAAAGAAATGAAAAAATATAAAGTTCTTTTCTAAGTTTTTTACAGGAGATGGAAAAAAGTTATACTTTGATTGTGACTATTCTCCATGAGTAGAAAAAGGATCCACTTCAATTCTGAGCTTCTGAATTTTCTCAGTGAAAAAAAGTTACAGATCAATTCCAATGAAAAATAAAAAACTTCCACTTCAGTTCTGAATTTTCTCAAGTACATGAAAAAGTATAAAATACTGTTCTAATTTTTCGTAGAAGATGGAAAAAGTTATAATTCGATTGTGAATATTCTCCATGAATAGAAAAAGGGTTCAAATTAATTCTGAGTTTTCTCAAAGAAGTGAAGAAGGTTCAAGTTCACTTCTGAATTTTATCAAACAAATGAAAAATAAATTTTTTCCGTAGAAGATAGAAAAAACTTATACTACGATTCTGAATTTTTCCACAAGGATAGAAAAAGTTCTACTTCAATTCCGAGTTTTCTCAAAGAAGTGAAGAAAAGTTTCAAGATCTCTTCTGAATTTTCTCAAGGAAAAGAAAAACGTTACAGTTCAATTATAATTTACACTAAAGATAATTAAAAAAAAGTTTGTACTTCAGTTCTTTATTTTCCCAAAGATATAAAAAAAAATTTCAAGTTCTGTTCTAAATTTTTCCGTAGAAGATAGAAAAAATACATACTTTGATTGTGAATATTCTTCGTGATGATAAAAAGTTGCTCTTCAATTCTGAGTTTTTCTCAAAGAAGTGAATGAAAATTAAAGTTTTCTTCTGCATTTTCTCAAAGAAAAAAGTCACAGATCAATTCTAATTTTAAAAAAAGAAAATAAAAGGCTCCACTTCAGTTCTAAATTTTCGAAAAGACGCGAAACAAGTTTTGAGTTTCCTCTGGAACTGACATCGTACCCTAAAAATAATGGAAACAAAGACGAAGTAATGCATTAAAATATCTTTATTGATATAATTACATGATGAATATCCTCATAAAAAATGAACTATGACACCGAAATGGAATAAGTATCATATCACGAGAAAACATTACGAAAAATCTTTTGTACGATGTGTTTAAAGATCTGATGATCTTTACAAAATACCGTTGGTTAGCCATGGATGTGCTGGGAGTTATAATAATTCACCATTCATCATCCACTTGGTGTGTTCCCAATCTATATCATGGGTTTTGTTGTTCTTCTTCTTCTTCCTGGGATATCGTATGCACATATTCCAAGAAGGAATATTTATCGGAATCCATCTGCTAAAAAATCGAACGTCGTCCTCAGGACTGTGTATTTTATAAGGAAATATCTCACAATTAAAATCTTCCAAGTTGAATAATATACTATACCTTAGACATTTCCAGATATTTTCTTGATAAAACGAGTAAGTTGTTAGTAGTAGTTCTATTTTCATGTTTTTTGCAATCCATTTGTACTATACCTTAAACATTTTCAGATATTTTCATGATAAAACGTATCTGTATTGACCTCAGATGTCTCTAGTTCACAGTGAGTTGTTAGTAGTAGTTCTATTTTCATGTTTTTTGCAAGCCATTTGTACTATACCTTAAACATTTTCAGATATTTTCTTGATAAAACGTAGCTGTATTGGCCTCAGGTGTTCTTATGTTGCAGCGAGTTGGTAGTAGTAGTAGTAGTATTTTCATGTTTTTGCATGCCATTCATACTATAATCTTTAAATTTTCTAATATTTTCTTAATAAAAAGTACTTTTGGTGACCTCAGGTGGCTTTGTAATGCAATAAGTCGATAGTAGTAGTAGTATTAACGTGTTTTTGCAAGCTTTTCTTATTATACCTTGAACATTTTAAGATATTTTAATGGATAAATGTCTCCGTATTGACTTCAGGTGTCTTTGTGTCATAGTGGGTTATTGGTAGTTGTTCTATTTTCTTGTGTTTTGCAAGCCATTTGTACTATACCTTAAACATTTTCAGATATTGTCTTGATTAAACGTATCTGTATTGACCTCAGGTGGCTCAGTTGTACTATACCTTAAATATTTGCAGGCTTTATGTTACAGCGAGGTTTAGGGGTTTTGCCCCCCCCCCCCCCCCAAAAAAAAATAATTGTCCGACTCGTTAAAGCGTAACAAAAATGAATATAAACAAATCTGTGATGTTTTTTAAAGTTTTTTTTACCCCTCCCGGATAAAATCCTTTTTTACCCCCCCCCCTCCTGAAAGAAATCCTGGATATGGCCCTTTGTAGGCCCAAGTAGGTGTTTCAGCACCCAGGGACAATGTCAGCTGTATTTTCTAGAAACGCATTTTTGAACTTCTGGTTACTACGGGTTGTTTTGAGCCCTTTTAGTCCTTAAAGGATTTAAAATGTAATTTCCCAAGGAGCAATTATTGAATTATGAAAGAGCTTAAAAAAGGCATCAAGTGAAATATTCAGTCTCATCCTTGCTAAGTTGTGTTGCCAACTACAAATTTACCGTATACTATTTATGGTATACATCAAGGCCGTATCCAGGGGGGGGGTTACCCGGTTTGACCCCCCCCCCTGAAATTTTTGACCGAGTCGAAAATTAGTAAAACCTTAGTAAAAATTAGTAAAATTAGTCGAAAACCGAGTAGAAAATTAGTAACCCCCCCCCCTTTATGTTACAGTGAGTTGTTAGTAATATTTCTATTTTCATGTTTATTGCACTCAATTTGTACTATACCTCAAACATTTTCAGATGTTTTCTTGATAAAACGCATCTGTATTGACCTCAGGTGTCTTTATGTCACAGTGAGTTGTTAGTAGTAGTTCTATTTTCATGTTTTTTGCAAGCCATTTGTACTATACCTTAAACATTTTCCAATATTTTCTTGATAAAACGTAGCTGTAATTGCCTCAGGTTTCCTTAAGTTGCAGCGAGTTTCTAGTAGTAGTAGTAGTATTTCATGTTTTAGCATGTCATTCATACTATAATCTATAAATTTTCTAATATTTTGTTGATAAAACGTACTTTTGTTGACTTCAGATGGCTTAGTAGCGCAGAAAGTTGTTAGTTCTAGTAGTACTATCATGTTTTTGCAAGCCTTTCTTACTATACCAACAACATTTTCAGATATTTTCTTGATAAAACGTATCTGTATTGGGCTCAGGTGGATATATGTAACTGTGGGTTGTTAGTAGTAGTTCTATTTTCATGTTTTTTGCAAGCCATTCCTACTATACCTTAAAAATTTTCAGATATTTTCTTGATAAAACGCCACTGTATTGGCCTCAGGTGTCCTTATGTTGCAGAAAGTTGCTAGTAGTAGTCGTAGTTTCATGTTTTTGCATGTCATTCATACTATAATCTATAAGTTTTCAAATATTTTCTCCAAAAAACGTACTTTGGCTAATCTCGTATGGTTTAGCAGAGCTCTAAATTGACGGTGATTGAAGTACTATTACGTTTTTGCCAGCTTTTCTTACTAGACTTGCAGTATATTCAGATATTTTCTTAGTGTCAAGTGGTTAAAATTACCTTGGGCTGCTACATGTCACATGATGCTATTGGTAGTAGTTATATTTTCATGTTTTTTGAAATCTTTTCATACTATACCTTAAACATTTTAAAATATTTCCTTTATAAGACGTAGCTGTATGGACCTCAGGTGGCTTTATGTTACACAGGTGGCTTTATGTTACAGTGAGTTGCTAGTAGTAGTTCTATTTTCATGTTTTTTGCAATCCATTTGTACTATACCTTAAATATTTTCAGAGTAAAAATTGTGTATGTCTCAAAATGGGATAATGATTATTCTACTGCTTATGAACTATATGACTCTAGTATCGAGAGAGAGAACATGATGAATTATTTTGTGAAACTGATTCAAAAGATGAAACGTATATTGAACCTGTAGGTGACACCCCATAAATAATGATGTTTTTAATACCCCTACGCTGACTTTCCCCCTCCCGATAAACTTTCTTCTTTTGGCTCACTGACAAACTATCTGCCTTCATTTCAATTAATAACTCTATTTCTTTTTTTCAAACTCATCTTGGAAATATAACTTCGTCTCAAATGTCCTTCTGAACCCGACCCGCAAAAATAATAAAAATATGAAAATTAGGCTTAAAATGAGAAAAGCTTAGATTCTGTAGATTCACCTGAAATTTAATTTCTGTGTCTAGTTCGCGCTAGGGACAATGAACTATTCAACGTTTCTTGAACGACTTTCAAACTGTATCTGGGCGTTTAATTTAGCAGATCGGTCAAAAATGTGTTGAAGATAGATGTTTTCGATGTGCATAATTCCTGAAAATGGTGGTAATTTTCATTTTAATATTGATTTTATTGTTGGATGTTTGCATGAACAGTTGAAGTGGAAGTGCCTAAGGTCAGTAAATAAAAAAGTCATAATAAAGAAACATTTTAGGCCACGGGGACTTTTAAAAAGATAACGTTCTAAATTATCATATTTCATAATGTTCAGCAAAAAAATGTCAGAATTGAATGTTCAATCCATTCGCTTGTCTAATTCCCGAAAGATTAGGTCTGATATGACGTTCTGATAACTTTTTCTTACACATTTATAACTCTTAATGGAGCCTCTATATTGAAATTGAGGGGATGTCCTCAAAAATTTGGAGGGAGGGGACCTCTTGGTGGCTGGGGAGAGGGGTCCCTTGGAGGATAAGATCCTTGAGGGTTAGGGTCATTGGTGCTTACGATCCTTGATGGTTCATTACACTTTTATAACTCTTAATGGAGCCTCTATATTGAAATTGAGGGGGTGTCCTCAAAAAGTTGGAGGGAGGGGACCCCTTGGTTTTTGGGGAGAGGGGTCCCTTGGAGGTTGGGTCCTCGATGGTTAGGGTCATTGGTGCTTACGATCCTTGATGGTTCATACCCATAATCGTCTCACTAGTTGATTTCTAAGGATTTCTATGGATTGTTATGAGTTTCTATTAAAATTAATTTCTTGGATTCTACATCTTTATTAGTATCAACTTTTTAGTACTATAGAATGCTAAAGCATATTTTATATTGACAATACTGCTCAAATGGTACTTGTGTATTATACAGAACACAGTTGAGAAATAAATCTAGGTCAAGTCACATGTCTCAATCTGTTTCATCCCAAACAATCCTCTAAAATGTCCCAAACTGTTTTACCCAAATAATCCTCTAAAAGGTCTTAAACTGTTTCGGTCAAATAATCCCCTAAAATGTCAATTAATCTCTGAAGATTCCTTTGTTCTGGCAACTGTGCACTGATGCATTTAAATTCCCTTGAAGCCTATTGATTTTTCTGTCATGAATTCTTACACAATCGAAGGTGTATAAGTTCAACGTAATTCATTGTCTGTATCAATTACACATCATCATATTACGTAAAATTCAATGCTGAAATTCCCAGAAATCTGCTCTGATGTAACACAAGGTCAGATTCAAAGAGCGTGTGGTCTTGTCCCGGTCATATTGTGACCGGGATTTGCCTAGAAATAGGCACGTGATCTTGTTCGTCTCGGAGTCAATAATGGGTCCCTACTGTTGAGGTAGCCTGCTAATGTTTCAGTAGCTTACTGATGAGCAGACGATTTATGAAACCTACTAAGGGGGCTGGGAAGGGAGTGTACGGGAGGGGCACTTGTGAACCTCTAGTTAAGGATTTTGGAACATAACTATTACAATAGTACCTGTTTTGTACTTCAGAGTCTTTTTAATTAAGAAGTGGCATCAAAAGTGTTGTTTTCAGTGCTGTATCGCACTTACGAATGGTAAAACTGATAAAAAAAAGCACGTATATAAGAGCAATAGCTTTCAAATGAGTCATTAAACATCACTTATAAGTTCTGCTAGCCCAATAGCCCAAGTTTTTCCACTTGAGACAAGACACCGAAAGTGCCGTTTTTAGTGCCATTTGGAACTTGCTGATGGTGGAATTTATATTAAAGACGTAGATATGAGCAATATCTTTTATATGAGCTATACAAGATCTGTCTACGATGTGTACCCTGCTAGTATCACAACTTGAGAAATGGCACAAAAAATGCCAATTTAGTGCCATCTGGCACTTGCAGATGGCGGAATTTATAAAAAGCACGTATATATGAGAAATATCTTTTGAACGAGACATTAAGCATCTATCTATCCTGTTCTGTTAGCCCCCTAAGCCTATTGACAAAAAAGAAAGAAAAAAAAAACGGGTGACAGATCATTGCTACTGATGCAAAAAAATGATTTTCCTTGTTTTTCAGGGAGGGGGACTGTTATTTTGCTGTATGGGGTTTTTGACCATGCTTATTCCAGTGGCATACTTTTCATTTTGATCTGGAACCATTTTCGAGGGGTTTGAGCAAGGTTGGATCCAGGATTTTTTTTCGGGGGCGGGGGGTTTTACTAATTTTTGACTTTTTCGGGGGGGGGACTAATTTTTTACTCAGTTTTCGACTAATTTTACTGATTTTTACCTAGGTTATACTAATTTTTGACTTATTTTCGACTCGGTCAAAAATTTGGGGGGGGGGGTCAAACCGAGTAACCCCCCCCCTGGATACGGCCTTGGGTTTGAGGCTTTTATTCGAAATCACAATAGATTCCTTTTCGCTATAAACTTTTATTTTTAAGAAAAACCAAAATAATGGTTAACATTTCTGACTCAGTGTCAGATGGCAATTTTTTTCACTAGGCAGCTTTTTTCAAATCGTGCTTTTTAACTTTTGGTCACTATGGGCTTTGGTTCGCTCTTTTACTAGGTTGCAGCTACCGCCGCAACCATGATACCTTGCCGGGACATGCTTTAAAACAATGAGCCTAGAAAATGGCTAATAATAACAATGGATACCGATGCCGATATTCCCGACAAGATACATGCGATACCAATGCGCCCGATACCGATACGCGCGATATCGAGGGCTATATCATAATCAAAACCATATATGTGACCTTTGAACTATGTTAAACAAAATGACTATCTCAAAATTCTTATAAGACTGGTGGTTTGGGGGGAAGGGGCCAAAGGGAGGGGGTGCTATTTGCCCTCCAATCTTGTTGGTCACTTAAAAAGGGCACTAGAAAATTTAATTTCCATTCGTATGAGCCATTAAACATCTCTCTATGGTATTCTGGTCATTCGCTAGCCCTGGTGAAAAAAAGGTAAAAAAAGGATACAAGTAGTAAGGCATCAATTCGCGCGAATTACACATGTACTTACACAAGCCTGAGGCATAGATATGTGTGTGTACTTTAAACGAATTGGGGTTACCAGGGTCATTTGCAAAGAGGTATCATTTCTATAGTAATTTGAAAAATCATATGGAATTTGCTTGAAGGTATATACTTTGCGTACGCGCCCGTACCAAACAGGTTTTTCTGGTAGTCCTATTCTACAGATCATTACACCATTGCCAAGAGGAGCGAGTATAACTTGATTGGTGATTAGGATTTGAATAACAGGAATAGTTTTCTTTACAATTCATATTAGTAAGAGAATTGAATTCAAAGAGAATAGTTTATTTGCAAGTATATTAGTGAAAAAAAAAATGAGTTGTGCATTTACACTATTGGAGATTAATGATGAAACCGACAGCAGCAGCAGCAACGATATACGAGTACATAATGTAGCTGTGGAAATAACCGCTGGCTGTAGACTATGTCTTGAATGTTACATTATGTATGCGAAATCTGTGATATCATTAAGCAAGTTTAAGCAGGAGGAACACCTGTGTTTTGCTGGAAAAGTGAATATTCTCCATATAAATAAACTTCGGTCAGCATTAGATGTCCTTTCGAAATATATTGATGAGAACAAAATGCATCAGTGAATATTATTATTGTAATTATGTTCAATAAAAATGTTTCTAAATCAATGGTATTTTTTTTTCTATAGTAGACATGCGTATATTTCATAGAGTAGAAAAAAAGAAATTCTGTTTAGTCTGAAGTTGATTGTGAGAGAGTTATGACTAAAAAAATGAATAGATTCGAGAAAGATTGAATCATGAGGAATCTAGTTCTTATGGAAAAACGTTTAATTGTAGATGATGATTTTCTAGATTTGTCTATTCAAAGGAAGATATTTTCTCGAGGAATGCTTGTCGATATAATGAAATCTTATTATAAATCATTATAATATTTTATTAATCTTCAACATCTTTGTAAAAATGAATTTAAACAATTTATTTATATATTTATAATGACACGAAAAAATGATATTGTGTATATGCTTTTAAACATTATTTTATAAATTTACGACTTTTTTTCATAAGAAATATTGTGCTCAAGGATGATTTACTCCTCTCTCTCTCTCTCAGACAATTTTTTGTTGTTGCTAGCTCAGTTTCATTGTAGCAGTGAGAGCGTTAACACATGACAAAATGTTCCATACATGTCCGTTATGTATGTACACACAGGGCAGTTGGTCATCATGTGAGAATTTCACAATGATTGAGGAGTATGATGAAAAGTATAGATTATGCAACCCGTATAAATTACACAGATGATATGCTATCAAAATTAAAGGATGTAATTCCTGTCTTGAAGAGGTGTGTGACTCTCATCCTAGAGGTCACCTATGTTCATTATGATAAATGTAAGCAGTGGGAGAGTACATATCCCGGTATGATTGGAAAGAATCCTAACAGTGATTTTAGTTTATTGCTAAGAGATTGGTATCGTCGTGGTTTTCGATTGTTCCGGGAGGAGGAAACGGGTAAAAGATTCAACTGTTGGAAAAACAAAAGAATATGGTTTCTACGTCATCGTTGTGAAGACACTTGGAGTTATGATTATAAGCCCACTGATTTTTATTTGGCTGTGACGGAATGTGATTCGACACTTGAGGACACTGTTTGTGAAATTGCTTCAAATAGGCAAATTGAAACATGTAAATTCTATAGAATGAATGCGAATAGTATCATTGACTATACAAAGAGATATGACAAGAGTGAAGTCACACTCTACTGTAGAAAAAGTGACCCTGACATTTCACTACATCAGGATCAGTACACTGTGAATTCAGATAATCTACCCGCTCTAGTTGTTGTCGACAAATACCTAGTAGTGGATCAAATCTAAAGAGTAGAAAAGTCGTTTTTATAATGTATATAATTTTTTTTTATTAATAAAAAAATTCACATAAAAATTTATAACAATTTATTATTAGGGCACAAAAAACAATATTAAAAAAACATTTAATTATATTATCCACTAGAAAGTCGTTCAATTGAGGTAGGTCAACGTAGATGTCGAGAAACTGCTTGTAGGTGTAGCCACGACATCTGAACATGAAAAAGAGTAGTGCATGAAAGCCGCATGTCTTAGTTGTTAAATCCTGTACTCTTTGTTGATTTTTAATAATGGTTGTCCCACTGCTTTCAATAAAGTTGCTGATGTATGGTGCGTAGAATTTATACGATAGGCCAAGAGGATCAAAAAATTCAATACTCTTCGCTGTTTGAAAGATGCATAGCCACTGACCGGTCTTCAAAGTCGACGGACTGCTATTAACAATGATTAGGGTATTGTTAACACTTGGAATTTTTTCAATGAAGTCCGAAGGTAGACAATAGGACTTATACCTAGACATGTATGGATCCATACTAAATACGTTGATTATTTGGTTTGTGTTCATGGTGCTAGGTCTAGTAGAACACTGCCATCGGGCGTGATTTCCCAATAGGTCTCAAATTGACTCAGTGATATTAGCGTGATGCTCTCAGTCAGAGCATTGGCAAATGCACACTCTAAACGTACGTTCCCTGTTCGTAATATGCTCATAACCTGTGTGCCCGACAAATTCAAAACAATAACCCCATGATTTTTTGAAAACATTGAATCGGTTATACCATTTTCAAATAGTTGAGAGTCGTGATCTAGGGATTGCATTGTAAACTCATACAGAGTTCTATAGGAGTTTTTGTCAAATGAAAGAGTGTACATTGGAATACAATTCACTTTGCAGACGAGGCTAGATAGACCGGAGAAATTAAAATTATGGGGGGATTCAGTCCAGGATCCAACGACACTCCCACTCTTCAAAAGGGCCAAAGCCAATTTTGATGGGATTTCGCCATTGATAAATTATTAATCGCTATAGCTACGAGAGCCGGTGGCTCTGTGATGTTGATTGGTGATTGTATGGGGGACAAGAAGTTTAATGTTGTTGCCTTTGGCTCTCAGTTTTTCCACAGCTACTGCAACAGGGTTCAAATATTACTATTGTCTAAAATTGAGAATTGTTGTAGCAATAATGATATTTGCACCAGGTGCTTAGGGAATTGTTTTTTTCCAAATAAAATTCTTTGATTCCATCGGCCGCCTTATATCAATCTTAAGATTGGGGGGTAGCCATTGGGATATATTGAATATCTCATGATTTAATTTTCCAACTAGATGATACTCCTGGGTCACTGCTTTAGTCAGCTCACCGTCAGTATCACCACCTGATCGATATTCATAACATAATGATTCTCCTCTCATCTCCTTGTGCGCCATCGGTGTCATCATCATAAATTGTACGTAGCTTGCATAGTTTGATAAATTATTGCTAGTCCTCACCAATGTTCCATTAATAAATACATTAAGTTGTTTGAATAGGTTGTGTAGAATACAGTTTTCATAGGAGAGACCATCACCGGCATTTGGAGTTGTATTATCTGAATTTTTCGTCGCCGCGACATTTAAATCAATAAATGTTGACTACAAGTCAGTGAACTGGTTTTCATCGGAAAAGATCTTAAAGTGTATGTTTTCCTAAAGGTGCTCGTGAAGGTGAAACTGTTCATAGTAGCCATGCTTGACACTAACATCAACATTTTTAGCATTGAATAGATTCAATGAAGAGCTAATTGATGGATATTAGTCCTTGTGGGGGAGATAAGTCATTTTAAGAGAAGAAATCCTTCTTTGATCTAACAATCTTTTTCTTTTCCTTCTTCTTCTGTTGCTTATTGGAGTTCGTTGTTTTATTTATCAAAGTCCTTGTTGATGTCATTTGCTTCCTGCCTGGGTGGAGACTGATGAGTGAATGACGTGAACGCATCCTTTTCAATCCCTCCCCATTTTTTCGAGATTTTAATTGCTCACCAACGGCTCTTGCTGAAGATCTAATATTTTCCTTAACACTATCCTTGAAATTCTTGCCCGACCCCCAGTCCTGTAATGTGGAGGCAGCAAAATTTAACGCAGCAGGTACAAGATATTTTCTGGCAAGGGGTAGTACAGAACGAAATAGCCTAGCAAACCAGCTACCAAGACCATAGCCAGACAATTTAGTACGCCCCTTGTAGTAGTCCATTCCATTGCCTATTTGACGTGGACTCAAAGCACCAACATAACAGTCAATATCGGGACAGACAAATGGAATTCTTCTATTGTTCATTTTTTAGGTTATTGTACCGTCGTTGTCGTTTACAAAGGGTCGAAAATGACATGTAATAACAGCAAAGCCTTTTGAAATTTCTATTGGATAACCAAATTAAGTTATTAGTTTTAACTGACACAGTTACAAATAGGAAGTGTTTACGGGAATATACTGAAGATGCTTTATATTGTAGTGGTGAACATGTTCTAGATTGGTTTTTTGTTCAAGAACTGGTAGGAGGGGAACATTTGAATTACCAACCCGAGATGTTTCCACAAATGAAGCGTAGAGAAATATGCAAGTGTCCATGGAGAAGCTGGGTGCATAGTCTGCATAGACAACATGGTCACTACCACTGAAATTTTCTGTCTTAATAATACGTTTTTTAAAACCAAGAACCTCACGTAAATTCTCATTGAGGAAAATTCTTTCATTCTCAAATGGATTGGTAATATAAATTCTCCTTTGTTCCGTCGAGTAATTGAAAGTGAAACCACCTGTTTTTCGTATTGCAATTTTTTTGCTTATAACTCGACATTGTAAATTCATGTGATGGTATTCCCTGATGGGGAAATTAGAAAAACGATACACAGTAGAGTCAATAGTGGCCATTGCTGCTTCATAGCTAAATTCAAACGGTCTTCTTTTTATTTCATATTTAATGTCCCTTATCATGATGTCATATGTATTTTTGAGAATACAGTCAACAAGAGCCACTTCATACGCACCGTCAAATTTAATGGCGGGGGAGTGTTTTGTCCAAAAATCACTTGTCGTATTCAAGTCATTGTAGAGAGGATCGGAAATGTTGGGCATGAAAGTTACATAGAAATCATTGGGCATTGTCAATATGTTCAACACTGATCCAAGAATCAAAATCAGAGTTGTATTGTAGCCAGCGAACAAGTAACTGTTTCTTACACCTGCGAGTACGTGTCTTTAATATCTTTTCAATTTGATATATTTCACTAGCATTTTTAACTTTTTGTAATTCATTGTCATAAAAGCCGCCGAGAATCTCCTCATCTTTGGTATCACGCAAACGATAAGTTATGGGTTTAGTGTCTAGGATTTTTGCCACTTTAAAAAGTTCGGTGGACCATAAGTAATTCCCCTTTTCAAAAACATTAGTTGTTCTATTAATTCGAACAGTATCACAAACATTGAATTTATTTTTCTTCTTCTTGACAGCCGACGATTCATTGGAATACTGTTTAAGAAAGGTGTCAATTGTATCATGATCCGGATGATGAAATTCCGTTGGCGTAGAGTTGGACAATGATGGATGAGGTCGTTGATTATAAATCAACATGATTTTATCTAAATCACGAATAAAAGCAGATGTATTTTTCAATGTACAATATCTCGAAATTAAAAGTCGAATAGTTCTTATCAATCGTTCGGCCAATGCAGCATTTATAGGACGGTGACTGTGATAGAGCAGTGTACTATATTTTTCTAGTACTTTTGAAACATGGGGATTAACAAATTCACTACCGCGATCCGTTTGAATTTTTGTATAAGAATCCTGTTGGAGAATACTTTCAATGGCCTGAGCAACTTCAACACCTCTCTTTGATCGCAATGGAATTGCATATGCATAACGACTATAAACACTGATTGCAAGTAGAATGTACTTTTACGGTGTATTGTGACGCCGTTGAAGCTCATCTAGAGTCAGGAGATCTGCTTGAATTATATGCAATGGGTAAAAGGCTTTAGTTTTTCGATATTGATTGGTACGAAGTCTATGATTTCTATGCAGAGTGTAACTTGATTCATTTTGTAGATAGTCTAGTACATTTTTAGTGCGAACACCAGTGACTTTGGAAAGAGTTGTGGGGGAACTTAAACTCCCCGCCTCACCAATATTTTCATAAACACCATTCAGAACTTCAACCAGTTTGAACGTAAACACGTTGTGTAACGTCCGCTACCCTTTTGTATACTGGCTGTTGGTGGTGGTGGTGATGTTGACCTGATACGTCTTCGCTTTTGTCTAGCTATCAGCGGTGTGCTAGTATTTTCCAAAATTGATTTAAAATCTTCTTCCTCAAGTTCATTTTTTAATGGTGTCAATGTTTTGTTGATGTTGATAATGATCATGATGATGATACATGTTCATTAAATTTTTTGAGAATTTGTCTTTTACCAATAAGGCTTTTGGGGAAGTATAATGTATTTAGAAGGTTTTATAGATGAGCTTCAAATGATAGTAGTCCTTTACGATTTGAAACCATATCATAGATTAAATCAAGTAGATTATAGCTCTTGCTTTGAATCATAATCCCTGCCCCATTGCTCTCAACTTGAATGTGATCACTTTCCAAGAGATAGGCTAGGAGTCGTGTTAATTTTTCACGCAAATTGTTGAGCCTTAGAATTACAAATTTAAATAAAAACGAATACAAATACTCCTTCTTCAATTGTGTTCCAGCAGCACCAGCAGAATGCTGAGGAGATGATTCTTTCTTGGGGTCA
This sequence comes from Artemia sp. Qi Xiang Cuo, assembly GCF_049724085.1. Classification (NCBI taxonomy): domain Eukaryota; kingdom Metazoa; phylum Arthropoda; class Branchiopoda; order Anostraca; family Artemiidae; genus Artemia; species Artemia sp. Qi Xiang Cuo. Next base: position 19,215,851 of record NC_142797.1, on the reverse strand, counting down.
GCAGCAGCAGCAGCAGTGGGGTTCGACCGATAGGACTTGTGTTTGTCCACTCGACGAAGTGCATCTTGAAGTAAAAGCAGTTTTTTATCATCCTCAATATTTTCATTGTCAAGGACTTTACCCAGATTGTTCTCAAAGTGTTCGACGGGTGAGAGAGCGAGTTCTATTGGAGTCAATTTATAGGGTTTTGCCATTCTCTCTCTTTTAGAGAAAACTGTTTACAAGTCCTGCAATTATTGGCAGTAAAAGTGTGAAAAAGCTACCGCCCGCCTGAAGAAGTCGTTTCCTTTTTAAATTCTTTCCTTTCTTTTTAGAGGCCAATGTACGTACAAAGGAATGATGGTTCTTTGCCTGTTGCTTAACTACTTACGGCACTTGAACATTACCTTCGGTCAAAATTAAAAACAGTTCAGATATTATATTAATGAAATCGTTGTCGATACCATGTTTGAGTATGGCTTTCCTAAGCGGAGGTTTTGAAGTACTTAGAACTGAAAACAAATGTCTATTTTCATGTAGTTTCTTCAGTGTCATGATAGCGACTAATAGGTCTTTTTAGTGTTCCCGGGGAGATATACTGTAATCTCATTGTCGAAAATATCTGTGACTACACGTAGATCCTCGGGTGTATTTTGATTAAGATCCAATAGGATGTAGACATTGGGTTTATTAGTTGCATTATTGTATGCTGAGAGCAGAAATTTGGGGGCTCCCGGATAGATTTGTTTATTGAGAGTTATGAGCGAGCTAGAATAACGAACAACTCTGTAGATGATATAGTAGGTACAGTTCAATGCAAGTGTTCGCATACATTTGCTCTGATGAAAGAGATTGTGTAGAACCAGAGTAACGGAAATCTGTTCGTGATGAGAGCGAACAGTGAACAGTTGTAGCATTTCCTGGGACCATTGTTCAATAGATTCAGCCAGATCGTCAATGATCAACCAAGAGTTTTGTTCAATAATGCTGAAAACATCAAGTCCCTGTATGAATTGTATCTGCACCAACCCCGTCGTGGCAGCAATTGATTTTATTTTATCATATGACTCCTGCCAAATACTATAGTAATAGTAGATTTTTTTCGGCTTTTCCACAAATATTTTATCGCAATGTTTAATTATTTTAGTTAAGAGTGTTGTTTTGTCCAACATTGATGGTTCACATAAAAACGATCTGAATAGTGCTTTAAATTGAAACATGCTCCCTTCAACAGTTCACCTGGACAACTAACTGTAGACTATGATTGTCTAATGACTAAATAATTTCTCTATTACTACTACTCCACTCAAGAATAATAATGATAATAAGAAGAATAAATAATAATATTTTATTTTATTATATACATAAAAAAAGGTGAAAATACTTTAAATAAAAAAATACTACATTGAAAAAGGCACATTAAACATTAATAAAAAAAAACACTTTTTTTTTAATTTATTTATAATAAAAAAAAAATAAAACATTTAAATAGCCACTAGAAAAAAAAACAAAAAACAATTAAATAAATACACTTTTTTTTCTGTTTATTTATTTATAAAAAATACAATATTTATTGGAATAATGCACACTTGAAATACACTTGTACTTACAAAATTTTAACTTTGGGGGTCCCCCCTCCCTTCCCCCCGGGGGAGCGGCCAGTGCGGCGGCCGGGGCCGGTAAGCGCCGGGCGCCGGGGGGCCCCTGCGGCTGGGCCGGGGCCGGGCTCGCCTTTTAAAATGTACCATTTTCTGCATTGCAAACACACACACACACACACACACACATTGAAATTTGTTTGTGATAGAAAAAAAAGAATAAAAAAAAAAAAACCTAATTACCCCCAAAAAAAAAAAAAAAAAAACCCACCCACCCAATTTATACTTTTTTTTTTGTGAATTTAATTTAATTTTTTTTTACCGAGTTGTTTTATGTACTCTGTACATTAAACACGGGCTGAAATTAAATAATGAACGTGTGGCAATAACTTAACACCAACCTCAAGTAAATAGACATTGTACGATATGGCAGACATGGCGTTTTTATCAACTCTAACTGTGTAGTTTTTAAATTGTAAAGAGCGAATCGCCATCACTTTCGCCCTTGGCTCTAAACTACGTTCCACACAGTTTCTATACACACTCATGTCAAAATTATTTTTTAAAAAGTGTGTAGGTACCCCTTGCAAACTTGTTTGATATCCGTGCCATGCGTTTCCACACAGTATACCTTCAGTCCAGGAAACACACAACTGGATATGAGATCGCTACGCGTTTCAGATTTTAGCATTAACAATTGATTTGGGGCCTGGTGTTTCACTAGCTCTGGGTCGAGGGATTCGTCCAAATTAGTGTAGTCCATTCCTGAGCTAATGTACCCGCCATTTTCCAAATCATTCAATAGATTTTCAGTTTTGAATTTTAACAGGAGTGAATCAGTGTCCCCGTAGTACACTTGAACTTGTCCCTCAATCGGCACCTGTACCTTGCATACATTATAATAAAATGACAACATGAGTTTCTTGGATATTTCAGTTATTGCACTTCCGCCTGCAATATTTTTATTCAATACAATGTTTCTTTTCTTGCGATGTAGGAGAACCATATTGGAGTCTATGATTGTGAACGATGTGAAGTTTGGATCCGCAATGATTCGAGCACAATCTTTGGGGTTGGTTACAATGTCACATCGACTTCTGTGTCGTACGCTCTCGCACATTTTACCGAAAGCTGAGTTCAATATGAGTTTATAGACTTCTTTTTCAACTTTCTTTTTCACTTGTAAACGCCTACTGACAAAGGTGTCAATAAACATTTTCATGTAAGGCTTTTGATCAAATTGGAGGGTTCTATGAATGTTTGTGACCTTGAAACCATTGAACACCATCCATTTCAATAGCACGTGATGAACAACGATATTCTGTTTCGGGTTGAGATCGGCAATTAGTTTTTTTTTTGAAGGTACCCAGTGCATACTCCCATCCTCTACTAAAGATAAATTGTAGGGTCTCAGAGACTCCCTACCCACCGGTCTATTTATGCACGGAAAAACAAAGTCTTTTACCGAGTCATGGATTTCCATGGGTATTTCATCGTCAATTTAAAAAAACCATCCCTGTGCCCCATTCTCCTCAACACTGGCAATGTCGGGGAAATTCGAAGCACACGGATTGTCAAGCCATTTATAATTGCCATACGGCAAACAATAGTGAGACATTGCCGATGGGTAAAGAGAATTCATATCCAAAAAAACTGCGTCCGACTTTTCATCGGTGTGCTGTCCACTCGGATCAGTTTTCATGATAAGATCCTCGTGAAAAACATACCCACCCCGCCTTGATCTCTCTACAAACAGATGCTGATCCACTTCGGCGATCAGACCTATTTCTTCTTTGCTGATTTTAAGTATCAAGTCCATCACCAAATGGGGAGTGGAAAAATAATAACCTAAATCCAACCCAAACTCCCCATAGATTTTATCCGTATTTTTGCACACAATATCCAGAAGAGTGAGTACGTCACTGGCCAAGTATAGTTTACAATAATCCCACCCATTTTTACACCCGCCCTTTACCCAAACCCTCTTAGCAAATTCGTAGTCACTAGTGGTGCACTCACTCTCAGCAAGAGAATTGTAAAAAGCTTCAATGGGCGGTAGTGACACCTCATCTAGCCGCGAGCCAGAGTTGTAATAATCATATGGATATATACCCTTACACGTTAATAAATCATACATTTCATCATCGGGGCCGCGCTGTTTGAGGAGGGGGAAGCTATCAAAATTGTCACTTTTCTGCACCTGAATCAATTGACTTAAATACTTGGGGAAGAAACTGAAAGAGTTTAAAAAACGGATTTTTTTCAGGCACGTGTTACCTTGTCAACTGTTTTCCACATGAATTCTAGAAGCAGTAGCTTCTCCGATGATTTGGGTATGATATTATAAGAAAAAGAACCATCTCTCCATGCGTTATCTACAACACCTCCCTTGGCAATGCGGGCCAACGCCGGAAGAACAAACATTAAGTCGTAATTGGAATTGTGTATAAAAACAGTTACGAAATATTGTTGTCTAACGTTTAAATTTAATGACTGGTGTGCTACCCCTCTAGAGTTACTCCCTCCCGATGTAAGTTCCTTCCACAAATGATCATGGTTGATCACCTTCCTCCTCTCCCCAGTCCCAACACCATCATCAAATTCTCCCTTGCAAACTCAGCACAGTTTACGATTTTTAATGACCCCTATGTCATCTGGTGATAGGACCATAGGATAGTTTGTATAGCGAAGGCGCGAAATTGCACCGTTCGCTGTTTTGACTAGACTGATCAATGCCGAGCACATCCAGTCTTCACCGTCACTCAATATCTCCACTACCTCCAGCACTTGCATGGTATTATTGGAATCTCATTGCACGTGAGCGTAAAAGACCCCTATGACGACATGTATTTTACCATTATTTGAATTTGACGGATTGCATAAGTTCTTCACTTACGATTCACAGTCTAAAGAGATCGTGTTTATCTATAAGAGTGGTGTCTAGAAAATTTTAAAACGCATGATCTATTTATCACCACCCACCATCTCCATAGCCTGGTCTCCATTACATTTACAGTGTTTTATGTGATGCTTTAAATTTAAATCAGAGCGAAATCTTGAGAGACATGTTGGACAGTAATAACACACACCACCTCGCCCCGTTTTACCCTCACTTAGAACCCTACTAATATCTGTAATCGGATTGAAATGGCCACTTGAATCGGAGTCTGTGGGTGGGGTGTATAGAAGCCAGACCCAATATTCTACTGATTCAATTAAAGGAGCCCGCACTGGAAATAATACACCCTTCTTATCGGAACGCTGACCCTCTTCAAATTCAGGTTCATACTGTAGCACCGTGACACCAATCTTTAAATGTTCATTAGCCCACTCAAACGTATCTATTCCTTTTAGTGTCATAGGGAATTGATCATTTAAACAATTAAAGTTTACTTTGGGGAACTTTGAACCCTCCCCACCATTAACTGCCATTTCATCCAACTTTTTCTTAGATGCATCTTTTTGAAGTGGTCTGTATGCCGCAATTAAAAATATAATCTTGAAACACTGTAGCCTCGTATCGAAACAGATTCGTTGTATCCCCTGACACCCCTCTAAATCTGAATGACATTCTAAAACTATAGCCCTCTCCCCATGCCCACCTCTTACAATAAAATCCTTTTTAAACCTACAAATGTTAACATTTAAACTTTCAATAAATAAAACCACAGATCCACTACCCCCCTCGTTATAATTTTCCCACTTACTTTGAATGCTATTAGCCCAATTTAGAAAAACCTCCCCATAATTTGATAAATGCGGGTGAATTGCCAACATCTCTGTGTGCTAGTATTTCGAATACATCTCAACCGTACTTTTATTTTAAAAAAATATTTTTAGTACTATTCATGCTTTTAAACTGACCCCCGCTCCCCACACCCTCATTTATTATTCAAGAATGGCTCGAATCTTATCATTATATAAATGTGTAATGGCCAAGGGGTCTGTTATTATATCCCCCGACACTAGAGAGTTGAAAGGGTCACCGAATTATGCGCTGTAGACCAATGTGTGATGCAAGGCAGAGTTGGAGATAAAAAAATCCGGAAGAGGGGATACTGTTGCTGTTGTATTACTACTACTTCAAGCTATAGCCTTAGGTGGAGTGGTGGCGGATGACAGAGGATTGTCAATAACACCACTCCCAGTCTGTTCAATCATATTGGGGGGATGTGGCATGAGGTCCCCTAATACATATTCCAATGTGTTTGGGGACAATTGGTCGAGCTAGCCTGTATTGTCCTCTGATGGAATTTCGTTATGAGGACCCGTTTCAGATTTACTTGTAACATCATCTAAATATTCACGCATGAAACTATCTGTCCACCCCGGATCCTCAGGCATGTCAATATCACAGCTTAAGTCATCCAGGCTGGCCATTTCCCCAAAAACATCGTTAAGGAAGCCACTTTCCCACTCCATATTCTCTAGGACCAGTGTAGCTTCATCCATGAACTCTGCTGGTGGAGACAAGATTGGTCCAGTAAATATAGTTGCTTCATCACTCAATGGTATCGCTGATGGTGATATACTTTTAATCTTTAGAAAAAAAAAGTTTTATTTTTATGTAAATTTTTTATAGTTAATAAAATTTGTCAATTTCTCATAGTCATTGTCCCACTACCACCACCACCAACACCTGAACAATTAAAAGAAGAAGAAAAAAAAAGTTACATTGTCTGATGTCTCTCATAATGTCAACTGAACATGTTAAAAAATATATTTTTTTTTTTTTTTTTTTTTTTAAAGCTCCTGCTTAAGATAGCTTCGAATATTGAACTTTTTATTTTTTAAAATTATAAATGACACAAAAAGGTATTTTTTAAAAAATAGGGGAAAATTGCTCCTTATATCTCAATTGTCAACACTACTATCCTAAGCTTCTGCTGAGGATAGGTTCGAATATTGAACTTTGCATTTTTTAAAATTATAAATGCCACACAAATGTATTTTTTTCAAAAATAGGGGGCAATTGCTCCTTATATCTCACTTGTCACCACTACTATCCTAATCTCCTTCTGAAGATATCTTCGAATATTGTACTTTGTATTTTTTTTAAAGTATAAATCCCACAAAAATTTATTTATTCAAAAATAGGGGGCAATTGCTCCTTATATCTCAATTGTCACCACTACTATCCTAAGATCCTGCTGTAGATAGATTCGAATATTGAATTTTTTAAAAGTATAAATGCCACAAAGGTATTTTTTCAAAAATAGGGGGCAATTGCTCCTAATATCTCAATTGTCACCACTACTATCCTAAGCTCCTGCTGAAGATAGCTTCGAATATTGAACTTTGTATTTTTTAAAAGTATAAATGCCACAAAAAGGTATTTTTTTTTCAAAAATAGGGGGCAATTGCTCCTTATATCTCAATCGTCCGCACTACTATCCTCAGCTCCTGCTGAAGATATGTTCGAATATTGAACTTTTTATTTTTTTTTATAAGAAATTACACAAAAATGTATTTTTTCAAAAATATGGGGGCAATTGCTCCTTATATCTCAATTGTCAACACTACTATCCTAAGCTCCTGCTGAAGCTATCTTCGAATTTTTAACTTTGTTTTTTTTTATAATTATAAATTCAACAATAATGTTTTTTTTAAAAAATTGGTGGCTATTGCTCCTTATATCTCAATTGTCACCACTACTATCCTCAGCTACTTCTGGAGCTTGCCACGAATATTGAATTTATTAAAATTATAAATCGCACAATAAGGTATTTTTTCAAATATAGTGGGCAATTGCCCCTTATATCTAAATTGCCCCCATTGCTATCCTAAGCTCCTGTTGAAGATAGGTTCGAATATTGAACTTTGTATTTTTTTAAAATTATAAACTCCATATGTCGGTGTTTGATGGTGCTACCTTCTCAATAATCCGTATTTTCCTGTGTCTTTTGCCAACGGATTTGTTTGAAGTTGACCTGGGCTAAATAAATGCTTGTAAGAGAGAAGAACTTTTTTCTCCATCCATATCAACAATTAAAGTGCAATTAAAATGTTGGATGGTCCTTTTTTAGAACCCTCCCTCCCCTCCCCCTCTCCCGGGGAGGACCCTTGGGAACCGGGAGCTTCCTTCGATGTATGAGTATCGAGACCCTGTCGAGTTGGGGGTATCGGACTTCACAACACTGTTCAAATAGAACAGCCTCAACGACTTTTTCAAAAACACCTAAGTGTTTCAATTAAATGACCAGACTCAGCTTCACACAAATAAAGTTCCTTAACATTGATGTAAACATAATTGGAAAATATCAAGATACCTTTTTTCCCTGTGTAAATTGCTTATCGAATATATAAATCTTCCTATTTAAAGTCTGCTTTGCATGCGACCAACTTAGAATCCAATTCAGATTAAAAAGCGATGGTAGATCTGATAAGGTAGCGGATGTATTCAAATGCATTAGGACAAAAATTTCAGTTTAAAAGTGCGCGTCAACTGTATAGTAGCAAATTGTTTTCGCTTTCGTTTTTTTTTCAAATAGTTAGTTTTTTTTTGTCTAAAATGATTATTGGAATTATTTAATTAGAATGCATCTTGGTTAGAAGTTACGAGGTAAGGTTTTTTTTTTTAGTTATAGAAATGCATGATAATCATTCCTTTATACATATACAAGCTAATTTTGTTAATGAAAGAAAATGAAATAGTTTTTTAGAAACAAATTTTAAGTTTTACTCATCAAAAGCTATGCGCCTGAGAAAATTTACCCTATTTTTGAAAATAGTGATAGAAAGAAAAGAAATTATGTATATACTTACAAATTCTGACTGGCCTTCTATATCTGAACTCCTTGGAAAAACTTGAGGGGGGTTAAGCTCACAATCTTCAGTAGGCTGAGCTGAGGCATATAAAGCAGTCCACTCCCTTTTCAAGTTCCTTCCAGCTGGCATGGAGCTAACACGGGGGTCAGAGGTCCCTGTCATTAAAGGATTCGCAGGCATTGGATGGTCCAGGTCTTGTGTAGTTCTAGCAGCTAATTTGATAACTGAAGGTGTTGTAGGTTGCATTAATATACCTTCTATATATCTCGTCTTCTTTTCAGAAGGGGGGGTATTTCATGTGTCCACTTCCTTGAAAAAAAAATTCATTGTGGGTTTTTAAAATAATTAAGTTTATTTTATGAATTTAAAGTAGTGCAAAAAATTTTTTTTTTTAAATAGAGATAAGCACTTTTTTTTTTCAAAAACATCCCTAAAAGATTAAATGATAATGATAAAAATCACACCGTAAATGCAGACTGGCCTGTAATTATTTTCAAAAAAAGACCTAAAAAATAAAAAAAAAACACCGCCGTAAGTTTAAACAAAAAATAGAATTATTTATAGTTTTAAGCTCAAAAAAAAAATAGGCTTCTAAGTATATAAGTACCCTTAGTTCTAATGTAAGGAAAGAATTTCTTCCTTAACTTAACGACAAGACAATTTCTTTTTTTTTATTATAATAATGAGAAAATATTTACTCACCAGAAAGTGCTTTGAATTATCCATTTTCTATGTAAAAGCTTACAAAAAATTTCAGTTGTGTTATGTTCAATAAACTATTCAAAACTGTTGAAGAATCTAATTGAAACTTGAATATATATAAAAAATAATTGGCGTCTGAAAAAGATACACCGGTTTTTCCGAGATGGATATAACCTAAAAAAAACTAGTATATCATGAAATAGAAATTCAGTTAATTGTGTCAGAAAAAACTTGAACCAGAATAGATTATAACCAACCTGTTTGGTACGGGCACGTACGCAAAGTATATACCTTCAAGCAAATTTCATATGATTTTTCAAATTACTATAGAAATGATACCTCTTTGCAAATGACCCTGGTAACCCCAATTCGTTTAAAGTACACATACATATCTATGCCTCAGGCTTGTGTAAGTACATGTGTAATTCGCGCGAATTGATGCCTTACTACTGAGACATCAGTGCTACCCATACAAAAAAGTAATTTTCCTTAGTGTTCTAGGTGGGGGGGGGGGCTGTAATTATCCTACAAAAGGTTTTAGACCATGATGATTTCATTGGTTTACTTTTTATTTCAATCTAACGCCATTTTCAAGGGGTTTCGGGCTTTTTTTCGAAAACATCATAAATTTTCTTTTCGCAATAAACTTTTGGTTTTAAGATTAAGCGAAAAAATAGTTACCATTCCTGATTCAGTGTCAGTCAGGTGGCATAATTTTTTCTCACTAGGCAGTTTTTTTGAAAACGTGTTTTTCAACTTTTGATTACTATTGGCTCTGGATCGGTTGATTACTATGGGCTCTGGATCTCGGTTGCAGCGGCCGCTGCCACCATGATAGACACACTTAACGAATGGCTTTTTAGTCCAAATATATAAAATCCGTTAAGTTCAATGTTACCTATCAAAAACTACGAGCCTCAGAAATTTAGCCTGATATTCGCAAAAAGGGAAAAAACTCCCCAAGAACGTCAACACCCCCAGAAGCTACCCTTTGATATGATCATCCCCAGGTTTGATCATGTCAAGCCTGTGGTCTTAGAAGATTGGAGGCGGTTCAATCAAACGGAAATTGAAAGTTGTAATGCCTTTTAAGCGACCAAAAAGATTGGTAGTCAACTAATCCCCTTCCTATGCCCCTTTTTCCTCAAGGCCATCCGAACAAAATTTTGAGATAACCATTTTAATCGGAACAGTGAAAAAAAAAGTCCAATAACTATGCCTCTGGGGATGACATGATCTCTCTCAGGCGCTGGGGAAAGGGGTTGTAAATTATGAAATCTACCTATTGTTTACATAAAATATTTGTTATTGGGAAGTATACAGAAGGGGGTGGGGGGGGTCTGCAGGGGATATTTTTCTCGGGGAAAATTTTTCGTGGGGAGGAAAGTTTTCGGGCTTGAATTTTCCATGGGAAATTTAACACGGGGGGGGATTTAACAGAATTCCGATACGAAATTCTTTTTGTTTCTCTTACTTTCTCTTTGACGACTCAGTTTTACATGAGGAGATTTTCGGGGAGAATTGTCCAGGTGAAGTTTCCTTTGGGTTTGAACTTTCGGGGGGATTTTTCCTGAGGGGTAATTTTTCGCGGGAAAAATTATCCATGGGGGAATTTGTCATGGGAGAAGCTTTCCATTGGGGTGAGGGGGATTTTCAGGGAATTTTTCCCCGGAGGAGAAGATTTCTGGTATAATTTGAAAAACAATCAAAAATTACAAAAAACATAGGTCTTTTTTCAAATGAAAGTAAGGACAATTTTCTAGCCGGAACTACCACAAAAAACATTCTGGGGAAAATTTTCAGCAAAGATGGAATTGTCTGGGAATTTTCCTTGGAGGGTGAATTTTCACAAGGAACCCAGATCTTAAATACAATCAAGCTTGGTACTACTCAAGTCGGCTTCACTCTTTACTGGTCAGCTGGGGTCTAATAAACCCAAGATGGGCGTGGTTTTGTGTCTCTGGTTTAGTACGCGATTCAGAAAGCTTTGCATCCGTGTATTCTCGGTAATGTTCGAGCTACGATTCCTGACGGAGTTCGTTGCATCTCTTATAGGTAAGAAGCTACAAGGCATTGGGTCCTAATAGACCCCTCCCCCAACAAAAAATACAACTTTTTTTTACATTCTGACATTCATTAATTCTTGAAATGATTTAGCTAACTTTATATTTGTCATGGTTGTCTGGGCCTCTGAAGAAAAAAAATAGTGTCCATATGATACTTAGGTCTACAGTGAAACCTGAAGTATTTCAACAAGCTTGTTTTATTTATAAACATTCGCTTTTGCGTGCTATAGAATCAAATTACGGGATAGAAATGCTACGAGATTCCCAATTATTTCCTATCTGTTTTTGAAAAGCAACTTCAGATTCTACAGCCGATGCGGCTTCAAAATGTACATCCTTTGAAGCCGAATAAATACGGGATAAAAATTCAGAGATCTGTCGATGCGACGACATTTTACCTCGGCAACCCTGGTTCATACATGCCAAGAAAGAAGCTCCTTTAATCAAGGAGTCAGATGCCAGCATTTCCACAGAAACTGTCGTCACGCTGGTTAGCCATGTCAGAGATACCAATTGTAATATTACAGAAGATAGTTGGTGCCCCTTTCATGAGCTCTCTGAAAAAACTGAGGACAAAATGTCTAACTTTGTTGATGTGTTGAAGAGGAACAAAAGGGAAATATCTACCTTCCTCCTGCCAAATTGCACAAGAGAACGCAGATCTTGTGTGTTCTGCTTCCGGGACCAATTCACGTTGGTGTAATATAAACACATTGAACAAAGTGAAATTACTTTGCATATAAGGGGGACTGCTCCCTTTTCAACCCCCTGCACATTACACGAAATGTTTCTATCGCTTTGATTTTTTTTTTTTCCAATTGCAAGTTTTCCTTAAAAATTTGTACCAAAGCCAAATTTAAAAGTAAAGATTACGGAGTAAAGTATGAAACAGACCTATGATCTTTTAAATAACTGAAGCTATCACAAGCTCTGTAATAAGATTTTCTTGTCGATAAATACATTTATTAGTTTAAATACATTGAAATACTTCACATAAATAGAAAAAGAAAAATATTACCACTTGAAATTGCTGAAAACTAAGTTCCTGGCAGTATTTGCCATCCCAAAGAAATTTACTGGCAGGGCTGATGATGGCCTGCCTTGTTTTTTTCCCCTCTGTACCGGCAGATATTGGAATTTAATATTTTAGAGAACTGTATAGAGAAACATTTTAATTATTTCCGACTCGTTTCTACCTCTTTTAAAATTTATGTGAAGCCTCATGATGAGTAAGCAGTGTGTCCATTAATATGTACTTTTTTAGGAGCCTAGCATTTCCCCGCCTAAAGAATGACTCTCCCACCCCCCTCATTTTAGCTGATACGCAATTACAGATCACCAAACGTAGCCTAATTTCATTACAAATAAAGTGAATCAACTTGGTTGAATCCACCGTTTGAAATTACTTCTTTTGCAACTGGGAAGTATAAAATACAGTTATCGGTACTTTTAAATCAACTAACTTCTCAGAATTTTAAACTGATTTCAAATTCGTCATCATCAGGGTAAAATGGTAGTTTGGTGCCATAAAATCGCAGAAAACTTGACTTTCCCCTGGCCTAACGTGTGTGGTCGCTTAAAAAGTAAATTCTCATTTAAGTTTGAATGAGCTCCCTCGCTAATATCTTGGACCTTCGCTTTGATACAATCATCCCCTGTGAAACAGCAAAAGAAGCGAACCAGTAACGGGTATTTTTGTTCGGAAAAAAAATGCGAAACTCCATTCCAATTTTGAAGATTGGAGCTCGAAACCTCTATAGTAGAGTTCTCTGATATGATTTTTTTTTTAATAAGGAATTTTCAATAAGATCACTCACATTTCTATAGGGGTGTTCCCCTTTTTTTTAAAAACTAGGCAAATTTTCTCAAATTTTTAGTTGTGGGTGGATAACAATAAACTATATTTAGAATCAGCATAAAAAACCAATACTGTCGGTCTAGCAATTGTCAAGAGAATTCCATTTTTAGTTTTGGTTGAAATTGGCCCAAGTCACTTTTTACCTCCCGTTTTTTTTTTATCACAAACTATTTGATAAGATTCTCTTGTGACAATTCTGTTTTGAACCTGTCCATTTTATTTAGTTGAATATACTAATAAAAAGAAAGAGGATCAATTTGACAGCTCAATAGTAAGTTTAAATTTAGATTTTCTTTCGCTGTTCTGTAAATTGTTTAACTGTCTGAATAGAAAAGGGATTTAAATTCAAGGTGGACAATTGTCCTGGTATGAAAGAGGTACGGCTGATATAAAATCAAAATGTGGTATCTATGCAGGCAGGATGATATTGAGTATCTCTACTCTTTCTGTAAACTATTCTAAGGAGTAGGAAATTGCGTAAAGCCAAGTCTACATCTGTTATAATCTACGGAATCAATAACTCTTTCTGTAATTTTGGTTTGAATCTGATTTTGTTTTAAGATTAAATACATAATAATTACATAAATTATTGATTAAATAAAGCGATCCTTTTGCCAGGAATCCTTGTTGTTTAAAATTTACTGTATTTTGTTTGATTTTGCATGTAATTTAATTGCTCTTTTTCTTTGAGAGTTGTTCACTAAAAGTATTTAAAAATAAACATATTCCTACAAAAATAGATATCCTGAAATATATTTCCTGTCCCCCAACCATCACTGCTGTTTTGGCGTCTGTCCCCCCCCTGTAAAATTTTCTGCCGGTGCCCTTCCTAAATAAGTGTATTCTTTCCTGTCAGTGTTTAATCAGACGTCCTTACGTTTTTCTTTAATTGATCCTTCTTCTTTTTTAAATTTCTATTGTTTTCTCAATTTCTAAAGGCTGATGTTCAGTGGAAACAAAAATTCTACATATCTATCCACTTTTTACCTTTTTGGCAATTTTGTCTTTTAAAATCAGGTGAGAGCTTGAAACCCTGCTATTCAAATTTTGCAGAGTCAAGTTAAGGACCGCCTTCTAAACTCATTTGTATTCATCAAAAGATAACCGTCCCATTTTTGAACAGTCAATTTCTTCTGCATAGCTAATTTTCGGTTTTCATACCGTCCAGCCTTAAGAGAAACTGGATGGTTGTCTTGTCTTCATCAATGCATGTTTCTACACAGGGGCGGATCCAGATTGTTTTAGCGAGGGGGGGGGGCAAAATAGGTTGATCAAAAAAATGGGGGGGGGCGTAAAATAGGTTGATCCGATAAACTTGCAGTACGAGCAAATTTAATTGACGCAAACTTGAGTTAATTAAGTAAATTACACTACTTTAGACTACGCTAGAGGGCGCGTGCCCCCCTCTCCCCTCCCTCTGGATCCGCCACTGTTTCTGCATCTATTGACTAAATAACGGAAATACAGATAGTCACATTTTACAATGCTATTAAATGTGACATTAACTCTCTTGACTAGTCGAAGGTCAAGGAGGTGGGCAATGACAATTTGGCCAGCCCTTGATAGATATAGAAGGGGTAAATATAGAGGTTCTGCTCTCTTTCACCATCAAAGAGAACAATATTACAAGGAAACAAAAATGCTCATTGATCTCGGAAGAATTCTTTTAGAAGATCATTTGAAAAATCGTGCTGTCCTATCGTATCTGGCTCTTGAATTACGTAAATAAACTATCAGCTTGCTGAAACTCCATTCAAAAGTGTCTCACAGAATGTAGATTCCGGGTCCGGGTCGAAGAAAAACAGTTGCTATATCTGTCCTAGAGAAAAAGACGGGAAGAAAGCTATATGGTTGAACCATGGGATTTTTGCCTGTCATTTATGTGCTTAGATCTTATTTGATGCATTAGTTCTCATCCTTGCTATGTATTGAAGTTTCAATAAAGGATAACTGAGAAATATTTGCTTTTTTTGGCTAAAACACTTGTATTTCGGGGTTTATTAGAACCAACCCGACCTGTTACGTAGCTTTTTTCTACCTGATCAGTTAAGGGTTAGATAAACATTCATTATTAAACCGGAAAGTTTTTCCTCAGAACTCTCGGCACCATCTTCAGAAAAAATACAAATAGTCCTAGTAAATACCTTCTTCCTCATTTTACAATATTTATCAGGGTTGGAGGCTCACTGTGAGTCTCCATACATCATATCAATTATATATTGAATCTAATGTATAGCCATCTGGTTACACCTGAATGATTTCGGATTAGTTGTATTTGAACATAAAAAAAAGAAAAAAAGAAGTTTTTTTAATTTTTCTACCTAAAAAATTCAACTACCTTTCTTTCTTCGTTTCTTGCAATTACCAGGCAGTTGCAAAGCCTTTGAAAATTCGTCAATTTGCTGAATTTCTGCTATCCCAAACTCATCATAAATTGTTCCAAATATTTGGGCACTTCTTATTCAAACTATCATATTTTCTTATTATTCCCACTCCTGAAGAAAGTTTTTGAATACGTATCAGATTCCTTGTAGTTGAACCTTTCTTTACTCGCATCTCAAATCGTTATGGCGTAAATATAGTTTTTATTCGCATCAGCTATCGTAATTCAAAAAGCGGTATGTTACACCATATAAATTTTACAGGAAAGAGGAAAAACTGAAAACCGTGATTTTGTGTTCTGCTTTTTGTGTTTTGAGCTCAGCGTTTTTTGCTTTTGCGTTCTGCATTTTGGATTTGCTTTTGTGTGTTTTTTTTCAATAACGATTTATAAACGTTAATAACGTTAATAAAGATTTTTATTAAGTGTCTAATAAGCGCATAATATATTAAAAAAAAAAAAAAAAAAAAATAAAATTCCATGTATTTCTGTGAGTCAAAAAAGTGGACATACCGTATTTTGGAAAATAAAAAAAAATATTCTCAATATCTTATAAGCCAAACAAAGAGATAAATTAAATGACTCAATAGAACAGGTTTTGTGTAAGGCGAGTAAGCATAAACATCCCCAAAGATGTCATATAGTGCCTTTTGAATCACTACTGCTGAAATTCGTTTCAACATCAATTTGTAAACTCATATTAAACACCAAGAAGGAAAAGGGTTGAATCCAGCCCTTTTTGGAAGCAAAACATTTGTAAATGAACTATAATCACAAATTGATCCTTCAAAGGAATCCGATGGACTTAAAGAAGACAGGAATAGCCCACATAAGCCCATGAGTGAACTGAATGACCATTTGTCCACCTATCCTGGATAGATGTCTTTTAAAAAAGAGCTTCAACCATTTGAACACTTGACATTTTAATACCTGTTAATACCAAATAATCCTCACGTTATTGTAAATTACCACCCACACGTATGGGAAAACCGCTTTAGAAATATCACATGCTCATCAGGGTTTTAACTCCTTTGAACTAAACAACTTTAACTGAGCTTAGATATGCAGAAGGCGTTCGAAGAGCAAAGTTAAATAAACTGATTTGACAGCTTTCTTAGAGGCCCATTCTCAACGAATTGTACTAATGTAGGAAATGAGCTAGCGATAATTTGAGCAATCAGAATTTTGTATAAAATTTTCTTGCGAATCAGAAAATTCTATGAAACTATCTAATCGACTCAAATTAGCACTAGCTAAATTTCGGTACTAGTAAAATTTACTTGCGAACGGGCCTCGACTGCACCAATCTGTCCATAGACTCAACACCCTTGGTTTACACTGATGCATGTTCGTGCAATAAACGCTATTTTCACGTGATCCGTCGGATTTCATCCGTGTTTTTGCTGCAGGTTTATGCTTCATAACGGTTCAACGGCTTCGTTGAGCCGCTGAAAATCTCATTGAAATTTTCTTTGAGCCATTGAAAATCGCATTGAAATTTCCATTGAAACGTTGAAAATCGCAAGGTTCTAGAAAATTAAATTTATTTAGAATCTTACATTGCAAATAACTGAGAAACTTCTTAACCCTGATTAGCCCTGATATGTGGTGATTACTTGGGGAATATTAAGTTTTGTAGACTTAAGGTGCTATGGCTTGGTTTTGGGACAATGACTTACACTTATTAATGCTGATTTTGCTTTATTTTGGACTTGATTTTCGGACTATCGGGTTGGATATACTGTTTTGTCCTAGGTGATTGGATGGATGAGAAAGGTCTAGACCTTGTTCAAGTGCTCATTTATCTCAGTTACTAAATTAGGAGGACAGTTTTTTTTATACCAAGTAATTACCTGTAATACATTATAGGCTATGGCATAGGAAATGAGGGCCATGATATTTTTATCCAAAATTTTAATTCTAAAGGCCAGGGAGGGCATTTCCATGGAAATGAAAAGAGAAGAAGAATTATATTTTTAATTAGGCACTACTAACCTAGACTAAAAGAGGCTAGCCCTTTGATTATTTTTTCTTCGACTCTGGAACTTGATCTATCCTATCCATATGCCTACGCTGTTTAAATATCTGAGAAATGAAATATCTCTCAAGTGGGTGGGAAGTTAAAGCTGTATTTAATGTCCTATTTAACACAAAATCTTGCTGACTTCTTTAGTTTGGTCGCTAAGTTAAGCAAATGCCTTTTTGTACCATGTTTTACGAGTAGAACCCTATCAGGAGGTCCCATTGCTCACCCCTGCTGCCACCTACAACTTTTTTTGCACCCCATATATGGGCATAGCCTCCCTTGGGAGAAAGATTACGTAATGGGGTCAATGACCTCTTTTTCCAAGATCGATTTATTTGATGTTTCTATGTGTAATAGCTCCGGGGCGAAGGTTGCCCATGCGCATTGAATTCTAACGGGAACAATGTTATTGATCTGGGACTCGAGGGGGAAGTGAATTTCCGAGAACTTGATTGCATAATCGAAGGGGAAGTGAATTTCCGAGAACTTGATTGCGTAATCGAAGGGAAAGTGGATTTCCGAGAACTTGATTGCGTAATCGATTGGGAATTGTATTGATCCGATAACGGGAAACAGGATCACGTGTATCCTAACGAATCAGGGTCAGTCTAGAGTCAGCAGTCGGAGTGAAAGGACTGAAAAGTGAATAAATTTGAGAAAGAGAGAATTAGATCAAATCTAGTGTTTATGGAAAAACATTTGATTTTGATGATGATTTTTCTACTCCTCTCTCCCCATTTCCCTCTCGTTAAATTTATCGAACGAAGAGGATCAGTTTCGTTTTAGCTGTGAGTGAGTTGACATCGGAAACCGAAAAATGTTCTATATATGTCCATTTTGCATGTACACTCTTGGCAGTTGGACTCAATGTGAGAATTGTACCGTTACAGATGACTAGAGTGAAAAGTGTAAATTATATAATCCTTGTAAATTACATAGCGGCTATGCAGTACAAATTCAAGGATGTAATTCATGTCTTGAGGAGGTGTGTGACTCGCATCCTAGAGGGCTCCTGTGCTCCAATTTTCACTATGATAAATGTGATCAGTGGGAGAATACTTACCCCGCTATGATTGGAAAGAATCCCAAACATGATTTCAGTTTATTTCTACAAGATTGGTATCGTCGCGGATTTAAATTATTCTGGGAAGAGGAATCTGGTCTACGATTCAACTGTTGGGGTAACAAGACAATTTGGTTTCTACGTCATCGTTGTGATGACACTGCCTACTATGACTATAAACCAAGTGATTTTTATTTGGCTGTGACGGAATGTGATTCACCATTTGAAAACACTGTTTGTGATATTGCTTCAAATAGACAGATTGAAACTCGTGAATTTCATAATATGAATGTAAATAGTATCATTGACTATACAAAGAGATATGACAAGAGTGAAGTTACATTGTACTGTAGAAAATGTGACCCTGACTTTGCAGTCAATCAAGATCAATATATAGTGAATCCAAATTATTTATCGACATTAGTGGTTCACGATAGTTGCCTATACATCGAAGATGAAGAAATCTAAAGTGAAGATTTGAAGACATTGTTGTATATATATATAAGTTTTATTAATAAACAAATTCACATACATTTTTTAAGCACTTTACTCTTAGGGCACTGAAATCAATACCATATAGGTCTGAGAGGATATTTTCCACTAGAAAGTCGTTCAGACGGGGATTGTCAACATAAATGTGGAGAAACTGCTTGTAAGTATAGCCGCGACATCGGAACACAAAATATAGTAGTGCATGGAAGCCGCAGCTTTTTGTCGTTAGATCCTGCACTCTCTTCCGATTTTGAATAATAGTTTTCCCACTGCTCTCGATATAGTTGCTGATATGTGGTGTGTAGAATGTATAGGGTAGACCAAGAGGATCAAGAAATTCAATCGTCTTCATTGTTTGAAAGATGAAAAACCAATGACCCGTCAGCACCGTTGATGGACTGCTATTAACAATAATCAAGGTATTGTTGACACTTTGAATTTTCCAAGATAGTCCGAGGGCAGACAATAGGATTTGTACTGGGACATGTAGGGGTCCATATTAAATACATTGATTATTTGACTGGTGTTCATGGTGCCAAGTCTAGTAGAACACTGCCTTTAGGAGTGATTTCCCAATAGGTTTAATATTGATTTAGTGAGATTAGTGCAATACTCTCAGCCAATGGGTCGGTAAATGTACACTCTAAACGCACACTCCCCATACGTACTATACTCATATCCTGTGTACCCGGCAAATCCAGTACAATGATACCATGTGTTTTAGCAAACATATCTTCGGTTAAACCATTTTCAAATAGTTGAGAGTCATGGTCTAGGGTTTGCATTGTCAACTCGTACAGCATTATATAATATATATCAAAAGATATATTGTAGAGTGGGATGCCGTTTACTTTGCACACAAGAGAATAAAGTTGAACCATCTCAAATTTATGTGTAAATTCTGTCCATGATCCAAGTGCACTGGCGCTTTTTATAAATGCCAGCGCCAATATCGACGGAATTTCACCATTGATAAAGGATGAATCGGTGAAGGTGCGTGAGCCCATTGCAATATGACGTTGATTGGTGATTGTATGAGGAACAAGTAGTTTAATATTGTTGCCATTGGCTCTCAGTTTTTCCACGGCCAAAGCAACAGAACTCATAACCTGCTGTTTGCGTACATGAAGTATTGCTGAGGTGAGGGAGAGACTTACATCGGGATTGCCAGCAAGTTCTTTTCTCAATATAAAATTGGAGGGTGCAAGCGTCAATTTTATATCCACTTTAACATTGGGCGGCAGCCAGTGGGGTATATTAAAAATTTCATGATATATTTTTCCAACTAGATATAATTCAGTACTTGAAGCATTTTTCAATGCATTAGTACTATCGGTATTGGTAAAGTATTTATTTCCATTAAAGATAACTTTCATTTACTTGTATGACTTGGGTGTCACCAACTTGAATTGGATATATCTATTATAATTTAAGATAGTGTTAATTGTGCTCAACAGCGTACCGTTGATTTAGACACTAATTTGACGAAATAAATTATGTAGTATACAATTTTCATAGGATATCCCATCGGCCCGAATTGGCATTGTATTATCGGATTTCCGGACTTTCATTTGTAAATCTATAAATGAGGACGATAAATCTATGAAGTAGTCTTCATTGGAATAAATTTGAAAGTGGATATTATCGGAGAGGGGTTGTTGTGGATAAAATTGTTCATAGTATCCATGCTTGAAACTCACTTCAACATTTTCAGCATTGAATAGATTCAATGAGGTGGTGATTGGAGGTTGAGAATCCTTATGCGGTAGGTAGGACATTTTAGGAGAAGAAATCTAGTTTCGATCTGACAATTTTCTTCCTGGGGCTTCTGTTTACAGCACGAGTCGGCTTTTTCCTTCTTTTCTTTGACAAGAGGGATGTCTTACGTTTCCGTCCTGAGTAGAGACTGATGAGTGATATATTTTTTCTTGACCTTTTTAAACCTTTACCATTCTGTTTTAATTTCTCGCCAAGGGTCCGCGCACTGGACCTAAGATTTTCCGAAGTACTTTTTTTTAAATCCTTACCAGAGCCCCAATCGTATAGCGTAGAGGATGCAAAATCTGTCGCAGCCGGTACAAGATATTTTCTATGGCAATAGCTTTTATTTTATCATAGGACTCCTGCCAAATACTATAGCAATAGTAGATTTTTTTCGGTTTTTCCAAAAACATTTTATCGCAATTTTGAATTATTCTAGCTAAAAGCGTTGTTTTCCCCGACATCGAGGGACCACACAGAAATGATCTGAAGGGTGTTTTAAATTGATGCATGCTGTTGGGGAAAACAGTTGGTCTGTAACTAACTTTAAATCAGACATACTAAATGAATAATTTGCAATTTCCCCATGGATCCATAAATTCAAGAACAACAAAAAACAATATTTCATGACAGCATATATTTAGGCACTGAACAAATATATTTGTTCAACATGAACAATGATAAAAATAACAATTGTTCAACATGAGAATATTTCATGGTCAAAATGAAAACTCTATTTGTTCAACATGAACACAGGGCAATGATAACACTTTATAAAAAACACTTTTTGTACAACACTTTTCTGTACAATACTTTATGTACAATAAAAAAAACACTTTTGTCCATCATCATCAACACTTTTCTATACATCACTTTTTTTTTCAACTTAAACACTTTTCTATACAATAACACTTTTTGTACAACAGAAAATACACACACACACTTGGAACAATAGCACAGTTGAACTTGATTATGGTGAATTTAAAGGTGTGTGGGATCCCCCCTCCCCCAGGGCCGCGGGGCCGAAGGCCGGCCGGCCGCGGGCGGGACTCCCCCCCTGGGCGGCTGCGGGAAGGCTCCCCCCTCCCCCCCGGGAACGGCGGTAGAAAAAGAATAGTTGCCATCACTGCTATGGGTTAGGTTAGTTGAGGTTGAGTTAGTGGTGGTGGTGGTGATGGTTAGTGCTTGGGTTAGATGAACAGTTGAGTTAGGTTAATTTATGTATGGTTGAGTGATGGTTAGTTCAGATTAGGTTAATTTATCCAGACCAAGTTGATTGCGATAGTCTACGCATTCAACTTGGTGTGAAATACGATAGTGGCCGTGGGGTAGGACAGTCACACCATTCTCGAGCATATAGACCTTGTTGGATATACACGACATTGCATTCTTTTCTACTCTCACAGTATAATTTCTATACTGTAGAGAGCGAATTGCAAGCACTTGTGCTCTCGGCACTAGGCTACTTTCTACACAGTCCCTGTACACACTCATGTTGAAATTGCTCTTTAAAAAATGTGTAGGCACCCCTTTACACACTTTCTTTTCGTCCCCACTCTGAGTTTCAACGCACTAGACTTTGGGGCCCAGGTACACCCCCCAGGATTTTAACTCTCGCCCCGTCTCTGATTTTAACATTAATAATTGGTTGGGGGCTTAACGTCTCACCAACTTGGGGTAGAGTGATGGATTCCAGTTGGTGAAATCCATCCGCGAGCTGATGTGTTCCCCCTTTTCTAAATCACCCAATAAATTCAATTCAGTCCCATTTACCTTTAACAGCAGAGAATCTGTATCACCATAGTAAACTTGAACCTCCCCCTCCCGTGGCCATTGCACCTTGCACACATTGTAAAAGAACGACAACATGAGCTTTTATGAAATTTCTAGTACTGAACTGCCGCCTGCAATATTCTTGTTCAGTACTACATTTCGCTTTCGCCTGTGTAGAAGAACCTTGCCAGTCTCTATGCTTGTGAACGATGTAAAATTGGGGTTTGCAATATTTCGTGTACACTCTAGAGGGTCAGTCACGACGTCACAGTGAGATCTGTTCCGTAAACGCTCACACAGTTTGCCAAACACTGACTTTAGGATGAGCTTGTACATTTCTTTCGCCCCCTTTGAGTTGGCCCTAGAGCGTTTATCGACAAAGGTGTCGATAAACGTTTTCAAGTAGGGTCGCTGATTGAACTGTAGGACCCGGTGTATTTTTGTGATATTTAAAACATTGCTAAACATCCAGTGCAAAATCACATGGTGAAAAACGATATTCTCCGTAGGGTCCAAATCAGCAATCAGTTTCTGTTTGGAGGGAGTCCAGTGCATCCCCAGATCCTCAACCAATGAACGATTGTAGGGGCTCAGAGAGTCCCTGCTCACCGGCCGATTGATACAGGGAAAAAC
The DNA here is from genome assembly GCF_049724085.1 of Artemia sp. Qi Xiang Cuo. Taxonomy (NCBI): domain Eukaryota; kingdom Metazoa; phylum Arthropoda; class Branchiopoda; order Anostraca; family Artemiidae; genus Artemia; species Artemia sp. Qi Xiang Cuo. The sequence continues at coordinate 19,192,752 of NC_142797.1, read as the reverse complement.
AAAATCTTTGACTGAGTCGTGACGCGCCAGTGGAATGTGACCGTCAACTTCAAAGAACCATCCTTGTGGCCCATTTTCCTTGACGACCGTAATGTTGGAGAACTCACAAGGATTCTGAAGCCATTGCTAGTTCCCACACGGCACAGAGTAGTGTGACATTGCCGAGGGGTACAATGAGTTCATGTCCAAGAACACTGCATTTGACTGTGCACCGGTGCTTTGTCCGCTCGGATCGGTTGATAAGACGCGGTCCCCGTGAAAAACATACCCTCCCCTCATTGAACGCTCTACAAAAAAGTGCTGATCTATGTCGGTGATTAGGCCTATTTCCTCCCTGCTAATTTTTAATATTAAATCCATCACTAAATGGGGTGTAGAAAAATAGGAGCCTATATCTAACCCGAACTCTGAATAGATCTGGTCCGTGTTCTTACAGACTATATCCAACAGAGTTAGAACGTCACTGGCCAAGTACAGTCTACAATAATTCCACACATTTTTACAACCCCCCTTGGACCACACCTTCTTGGCAAACTCATACTCCTCGGCTGTGCATTCATTGTTGGTCAGTGAGTTGTAAAAAGCTTCAATTGGAGGTAGTTTCTCCTCACTTAAGCGTGCGCCAGAACAGTAATAATCGTATGCATATATACCTTTGCAGGTCAACAGGTCATACATTTCACTGTCTGGAAAGTGCTGTTTAAGGAAGGGAAAGCTATCAAAATTGTCGTTTTTTTGCACTTGAATCAATTGACTCAATGCCTTGGGGAAAAAACTAAAAGAATCTAAAAACCTGATTTTATTCCAGCACGTATGCCCATTATCCACTGCCTGCCATTTCAGCTTGAGAAGCAATAACTTCTCGGCTGATTTGGGAATAATGTTGTAGGTAAATGAACTATTTACCCATGGACAATCTACTCCCTCTCCCTCCCCATGCCTACGTGCCAGTGCCGGTAAAATAAATTTTAAATCATAATTGGAATTATGAATAAAAACAGGGATAAAAAACTGCTGGCTAACATTTAAATTACACGATTGATGCGCAACTCCTCTAAAATTACTACCCCCCGATGATATTTCCTGCCACCAATGGTCATGGGCTCTAACTTTCCCCCTCCCCCCACGTGTTGCTGTAGTCCCCTTATCCACCTCTGGCAACTGCCCCGTACCAGCCCCACAGAGTTTGTGTTTTTTAATCGCGCTACGATCCGCTGCAGACACCACCATTGGATAATGGGTATTTCTCAAACGAGATATAGCACCATTAGCCGTGCCAATCAGTTTAGTCAATGCCTTGACCATGCACTCCCCCTCATCCAATGTTTCAACTATTTCTAACAACCGCATGGTGTTAGATCTGTTTCTTTGCATTAGGGCGTAGGACACTGCAACGGCCTGGTATTCTTCGAATCAGTTTGGATATTGAGGGTAATTTACCTCCACCAGCTTAGCCTCACAGACTAAAGATATTTTGTTGCACTGGAGGAGAGTATTTTGTAAATTTTTAAAACGTAGAATTGCCCTATCCCCTGAAACCGTTTCCACTGTTTGATAGCCGTGGCGGCTACAATGCCTCATGTGATTTTGTAACTTTAGTTCAGTCCAAAATCTAGAGAGTCATGTTGGACAGTAGAAACGGATATCCCTAGTCTTACCCTCCCCCAGAGCTCTACTAATGTCAGTGATATGGTTAAAATGTCCGATTGCATTCGGTTGACTAGGTGGTGTGTATAATAACCAAACACAGTGTTTAACCAAATCAACTGAGGGGCCCCTTACGGGGAAGACCACCCCCTTCTTTTTTAAACGAGTTCCAACTTCAAATTCTGTTTCGTATTGGACCACAGTAACGCCGATATTTAAGTGGGCATTAGCCCTTTCAAAAATGTCAATGGATCGAAGCGTCACTGGGTATTTTTCTTCTAAGCAAGAAAAATCTACAATGGGGAAAGCGGACCCTTCCTTCCCATGTACAGCCCAATTGTCTAAATTCGTCTTGGTAGCGTCCCGAGCTAGAGGCTCGAATGCTGATATGAGGAAAGCATATCGGAAACACTTTTGATCTGTTTCAAAACAGATCTTCTGGACACCACGACAACCTACTAGATCTGGATTATAATTTAAAACTGTATCCCTTTCATACCCAGCCCCCCTCTTAAAATAAAATCTTTCTTAATTTTATAAATATTAACGCTTAAATTTTCAACAAAAAGAACTAGTGACCCACTACCGTTTTCATTAAATTTCTCGAGATGCGCTATAATCTGATCGACCCAATCTATGAAAATTCCCTCAAACTTTTCTAAATTTTAATACACCAAACGCATCTCGGAATGTACAAAATGATAGTAAACCTCACTTTTTCCCTCATTCGAATAAAACACTTTTAAAACAATGCAGACCTTAATTGAATCCCTACCTCCCCACAACTGAATTTAGTTCTCCTGAAGTGCACGAATTTTATCTACATAGTTGTGTACAATTTCTACAGGGTCATAAACAAAATTACCACACAAAAGCGAATTAAAAGGGTCACCAAACACTGCAGTGAAAACAACTATATTATTTAAAATTCTGTTGGACAGCTGAAAGTCTGGGAGAGTTGTATCCCCCTCCCCCTCTTGTATATTACCCCCTCCCCCAAGCTGTTCAACAATAACTGGCGAATGCTCCACTTCAGTTGTTCGAAGTGGAGTCGTTAGGGTATCGGAGGTTGGAGGGTTCCCTGTAAAATAAATTAAAATTTTTAAATTATTAGGGCTCAAGTCTACCAGCTCAACTGTGCTACTATCTACATTAAAAAAATCAGCAAAAAACTCATCAATATTAAAAGGAATTTGATGTAAATCATCCCATAGTGAATTGTTGGGGAGCTCCACATGTGCATCTTCTTCTCCTTCTCCAACTGACGAGCAGGGGGAGATGGGGAGTATGGAACCAGGACAACCTGTAAATGAAAAAATAACTTATTTTCAAAGTGTTCAAATCATCCCTAGTGCTTTTAAAATTTGGATTATTATTGCTTAATAACATTTGGTTAATTCAACTGAAGATAATATAAGATATGACATGGAAGGCAACAATTTGATCGTTTATTTTCAAAGTTTTAAAAAAATTTGTTTTTTTTTTTCGGCGCTCCCCCCAGCGCCCCCCCCCTAACCTTGCCCCACAGCGCGTCCCGGACCATCCTTGGCGCTTTTCGGAGCCACAGCGCACCCCTGTGGTGCTTCTCGGGGCCCGCTGCGCTTCCCGCGATGCTTCTCGAGCCCGTAGTGCGTCCCTGATCCGTGGCCCGTCCCGCCACGCGACCCGGACTCGGGGCGCAACCCAGTGGCGCTACCCAGACCCGTGGCGCTGTTCGGAGCCACAGCGCACCCCTGTGGTGCTTCTCGGGGCCCGCATCGCTTCCCGCGATGCTTCTCGAGCCCGTGGCGCTTCCCTGACCCGTGGCACTTCCCCCAACGCTTCCCTGACTCGTGGCGCATCCCTGTGGCTCTTCCCTGACCCGTGGCGCATCCCCCCAGCACTTCCCTAACCGTGCCCCCACAGCACTTCCCAGACCCATCGGTGCAGTCCGGGCTCCGCGGCTCCCAGCCGTTTACCAAATGCCCCAAAAAACTGGATTGTTAGGTGGCCTAAGTCCTTTCGCCTGCTCCCTGGACAGGTTGTCTATGACTCCAAATGAGCCTAGATTATTTTTAATCTCGTGTCTGCTCTGTTTCCAAGCGTATTCTCTGGGAAACTGAACAATTAAATTCGAGAACCGTTAACTCAATATATCGTCAACAATGTTTCCACATCACTAAAATATTGGCAAGACTTTGTAAGATTGATAGTTATTTTAAAATATCCTTGCGCAAATTACGGGGATCCATATGTAACAAATAGATAAATGTGAATAATCTCACTCAGTTCCTTCTCTTGAAACTTTGTGATAATCAATTGTGAAAAATAGGAGATTTTGAGTTTCAAATGGTGAGCATTAATTGAAATTACCCTTGAAAAATATACGCTTATGAGATAACAGTGAAGAGATAGCAACAGAGAAAATATCAAAGATTAGAAAAAATAGAATTTTGAGTTTCAAAGGCAGTGATTATTAATAGAAATTACCTAAAAATATTCGCTTATGAGATATCGAAGCGATAGCAAAGAATAGAAAAGAGCGGTTTCTTTGCAAAAAAATTACATTAAGATCGCTCCAAGGGAGGAGGGACACGAGCAACGAGTGTGGTAATTGCAACAAATGACCGTAAGAGAACTCCGAGGGCTGGGTCCGAAGAGAAAAGAGTGGTTTCATTGTAAAAAATTAGATTTAGATATCTCCGCGGGCGGGGGGAGCAGAGAAAAGAGTGGTTTCATTGTAAAAAATTAAATTTAGATATCTCCGAGGGAGATAAATTTAAAACATTGGTTGGGGTGAGGGGTTAATATCTCACAGAGATAAGTTTATATTGGGATTGAAAAGGACTGAAAAATAAATAAATAGAAAGGTAGGAAAAAATACTTACATTTGCATATCCCGGCTGCACTTGGGTACCCGAAGGACCAGGTAGTGCATGCTGGAGGGTGGACGAGGTGGCGTCGCGATGTTCTTGCGCGACTGGGCCGGCTATTTCACGATCTTGCGTAGCTTCGGCATTGTAGTTATCCGCCCACTCTCTCTTTAACTTTCTGCCAGGCCGCATTGGGGCTGGCACTGATGGGGCTGTCTTGTCATCTCTGGCTTTCTTAGCGGGCGGCGGTGCCATACATTCTTCATAATTGGCCTTAAAAAGAAGAGAAAAAATTAGTTTAAAAATAATTTTCCCCTTTTTTTTACAGAATAAAAATTATTACTCCCCTAACCTAACCTATCCATAATTTTTTCTAGAAAACATTTGTATCAAAGAAGCCCCTCCCCCCCCCCCATTTTAAGTAAAGCAAAAGTTAAAATTTACGAGAAATATACTAAACTCAGGAATCAAATGCTATTCAATTTACGCATAATAAAGTTATTTATTCTTTTTCTTAAAAATCCCGGGCCCTTGTCAGTAAAGCAAAAGTCAAATTTGCGATGAAGAAGCTATGATGTTAATTTGATCAAAATTATCCTTTTTTCTGTGAGACCCTTTGGTTAAGCCGCTAACGTAAGGATTATGAGGCCGGATGTACTTTTAAAGGGGTGACAGTAATTATCACCTGTTTAAATCATAGCGGAAATGTTTAAGTCAAGCTAGCGGCGGCTTAAATAGAAACGGTTTATTAATAGCTAAGGGTTGTCACTTTAGATAGAAATAGAGAAAGCAAGAATTATATCGATAAAAAGAGTATTATTTCTATTGCAAGAATTAAAGTCGTAAGGAGTGGTGGGTTTAGATGGTTAAACAGAGCATATTTTATAGTCTCCTAACGACTATAAAGATAGCATAGTGGAGTTTGTATTAGAGTGGGAGGCGGGGGGGGATTTAGCTGGAAATATAGAGGGAAGGAGAATTATTTCTTTTTGCGAGAATTTGGGATTGTAAAACAATGGTGGAGGGAGGGGGGATTTAGCTGGAAATATATAGGGAAGGAAATTATCGAAATGGTATTTCGTTTTGCGAGAATTTGGTTGTAAAACAATGGTGGGGGGGGGATTTAGCTGGAAATATAGAGGGAATGAATTTTTCGAAATGGTATTTCTTTTTGCGAGAATTTATCTTTAAAAAAATGGTGGAGGGAGGGGGGATTTAGCTGGACATATAGAGGGAAGGAATTTATTGAAATGGTATTTCTTTTTACGAGAATTTGGGATTGTAAAAAAATAGTGGAGGGAGGGGGGGATTTCGCTGGAAATATAAAGGGTATGACTTTATCGAATTGGTATGTTTTAATCGAGACTTTGTGATGTTACAACACTGGTGGTGGGAGGGGGTATTTAGATGGAAATATAGAGGGAAAGAATTTATCGAAATGTTAATTCTTTTTGCTAGAATTTGGGATTGTAAAACAATGGTGGAGGGAGGGGGATTTAGCTGGAAATATAGAGGGAAGGAATTTATCGAAATGCTATTTCTTTTTGCGAGAATTTGGGATTGTAAAACAATGGTGGAGGGAGGGGGATTTAGCTGGAAATATAGAGGGAAGGAATTTATCGAAATGCTATTTCTTTTTGCGAGAATTTGGGATTGTAAAACAATGGTGGAGGGAGGGGGATTTAGCTGGAAATATAGAGGGAAGGAATTTATCGAAATGCTATTTCTTTTTGCGAGAATTTGGGATTGTAAAACAATGGTGGAGGGAGGGGGATTTAGCTGGAAATATAGAGGGAAGGAATTTATCGAAATGCTATTTCTTTTTGCGAGAATTTGGGATTGTAAAACAATGGTGGAGGGAGGGGGGATTTAGCTGGAAATATCGAGGGAAGGAAGTTCAGGGAATTGCTATTTCTTTAAGCGAGACTGGGGTTGTAAAACAATGGTGGAGGGAGGGGGGATTGAGCTGGAAATATAGAGGGAAGGATGTCAATGGTAAATTCGTTTGAAAATAAAAAATGTACTGACATGGGAAATTGAAGTTGCCAAGGCTTCAAGTTCATCAAATTTATCCATTGTTGTTTACACAGCGTCAAAATACTTTCTGATAATTGAATCACATTGCACACCCGTTATATATGAAATCTCAAGGGTGAATTGTTATGTAACGGGGAAAATCATATGTAAGCAGGTCTCTGATTGGCTGAGAAGGAGGATGTATCCGACTCGCTGATTGGCTGAGAAGGAAACACGTGATCTAACTGTTTCCGGGAAACTCTCAACATTTTGGCTCGATAGCAACAACAAATACTATTTCTGAACACCATGACATTCGCGATCGATTACGCAATCAAGTTCTCGGAAATCCACTTCCCCTTCGATTACGCAATCAAGTTCTCGGAAATCCACTTCCTCCTCGAGTCCCAGATCAATAACATTGTTCCCGTTAGAATTCAATGCGCAGGTGCAACCTTCACCCCGGAGCTATTACACACAGAAACATCAAATACCTCGATCTTGGAAAAAGAGGTCATTGACCCCATTACGTAATCTTTCTCCCTAGGGAGGCTATGCCCATATATGGGGTGCAAAAAAGTTGTAGGTGGCAGCAGGGGTGAGCAATGGGACCTCCTGATAGGGTTCTACTTTTACGTATACAAATTTATATTTTTATAAAAAAATATATTTTTTACGTAAAAAATTAAACAAAAGTAACTTCTTAAAATCAAAGTTGCTTATTACAGACGTGAAAAGCAAAGTTGAAAATTAAACAAGCAAAAATTATTGCTTCGTTGATTACGCAAGATATATCTATTCCACTGGAAAATCTCCACATGCAAAATTGAGTTGGCAAAGATAATGTAAGACAATTAAAAAGAATTTCGAGTAGGAATTCTGTCAAATCTTTCCAGTGTAAAACTTTCCCTTGAAAATGCACCCCCCCCCCCCCGGAGATTTCCCTCTCCAAGGAAGATTCTTCTCATAGAAATCCAGGCCAAGCACAAAATACCCCCCTTAAAAATGTCTGTATACTTCCCAATAACAAATGCTATGCGTAAACAATAGGCAAATTTCACAACTTACATGCCTCTCTTCACGAACTTTGGGGGCTCATTTTATCCCTAAAGACGTAGATATTTGCTCTTCCAACTATACTGAACAAAATGGCCACCTCAAAACTTTGTTCAAATAACTTTGGGAAAAAAATGGGTTTGGGAGGGGGGCCAGTTGCCCTCAAATCTTTTTTGACACTAGAACTTTTAATTTTCAATCAAATGCCCCCTCTCCCAATCTTCTAGTACAATTATTTCAATACGATCGCCCCTGGGAGAAAAGAAAAAAAAAATTCTGGCAAAAATAGCAAAATTACACATTTTTGTATATAGGAGCTTGAAACTTCTACAGTAGGGTTCTCGGGTACGCTGAATCTGATCATCAAGATTCCTTGCATTTTAGGGGGTATTTCCCCCTATTTCACAAATCAGGCAAATTTTCTCAGGCTCGTAACTTTTGATGGGTAACGCTAAACTTGATGAATCTTATATATTTGGAATAATCATAATAAGCTGACTCTTTTGATCAAATTCAGTTTTTTAGAGTTTCGGTTACTGTTGATCCGAGTCACTACTTACTTACAGTTCGTTACCACGAACTGTTTGATCAATAAATTTCATGGAAGCCCGATTTTGCAAAAATCCGGTGTCCTTATAGACGTCTTAATAGCGTAGAGTATCTTCTTCTTTTAACAGCGTGCACAATTTTGCACTACAATCTGGTCGGTTTTTGAAGCTTCTTTGCTTTTTGGGAGGGGCGGGGTACAAAAACTCTAAAAATAGCATCGAAAATTTGTTTATATTCATTTTCTTTATGTTTTTACGAGTCGGAAAAGCATTTTTTTGTGGGGGGGGGGTAAACACTTCTCTTGAAGCGCCACACATCTTGATCTGTGGTATAATTTAACGTTAAGGATATGCCTCTGCAACAAGTCCATAGGTCTCCTAGAGTGGCACCGCCACCTAAGACTATCTAGACATCCCGCCATGTAAATCAACATATTAATGCGGTGTTCCAAGAAAACCCACTGTGATCTAAAGCCTCT
>NC_142797.1:18866424-18883654 GCF_049724085.1 Artemia sp. Qi Xiang Cuo | reverse complement strand
TTAATACTGCACGTACCTTTCTTTCAACCGCAATTTTATATATCTTAAAGATACCATTCAGTTGCTCAGCAATTTTGTCGTAAGTTTGTGAGCCTTTAAAACATGAACACGCAAGAGAAAATTATTTTTACCTAAGATATTCGTCATGCAAATGGGCTGTCATTCCCTAGTAACTTTGGGGCTAGCAGACCAAATGTCTGCAGTAAAGGACATATAGTCTGTCAGTTCAAACTCACAAATCTTTGCCTTCTGTACTTCATAGCTGAAATGGTCCCATCTGTATATATTTGTCCGTTAATAAAAAAAAAAACTGTCCATTCAAAACTAAAGGCAATTTAACACACTACATGATTTTCTTGTTTAAAATCTCAGCTACTGGGTGCTATTTTAGAAAAGTAGAATCCCTTGTTGGACGATTCAAAAGCGTTGCAGTGAGTGTCCTCCCAATAAAGTTGGTATTGAAATTGTACATTGGTCTAAAATTACTTGAGTACTTAAGCACTCTCAACTGCATCTAGTTTTACTTAAATACAAATATTAGTTACTTTCGGAATCTTTTACTTAGGTAGAGTACAATTAATGAGACTATTTACTTCAGCACTTTTTACTTAAGTAATTCCCAACACTGGCTAATAGTAACCAAAACTAAAAAGAAACACACTTAAAAAAAATTCGCAAGAGAAAAAAAAAATTATCTTTTCTAGCTGATTCAGGAATGATAATTATAATCTTGATTAGTCTTAATAGTAAAATGTTATTTTGAAAATCAATTTATGGGAATTTTGTAAAATAGCTTGAAACCCCGAAAAAATGGCGTTAGATTGAAACAGAAAATACACCATTGGAATCGCCATGACCGAAAACTCTGTTCAGGAAACTTATAGCCCCCTGGCTTAAACAACAAGGAAAGATCGCTTTTTGGTAGTAGCTACGTGTGCTCTTTTTTTCTGTGTTGTTCCATCCACAATTAGCGGGGCACTGGTACATCACACAGAGATGTTCAAGGGCTCATTTAAAAAGAAGTTTCTATATCTACGTGCTCTTATAAGTACCAAAACATAATGTTAAAACTAAAACCTGTTTTCTGATAAAAACTGCATCTCCATATACAACATGATGAATGACGTCATAACCGTAGGTTACAACCATATATGATAGTACCGAGAGCCCGGCAGCTTCGCCGCTGGGCCCTAGCACTCGGCCCGCGGCAGGCTTCTATATATAGATTCTTACTATTGCTTGACCTCTAAACGCAGACAATTTGAGCCTTTTCTTGATGTCATGACGTCCAAATCGACCTTAAGCTAAAAGTGGTGCCTTTGTAAAATCAAATTTTTCTACTTTTGACTTTTGCCTAGGCTTGTTTTTTGTCATTATGAAAGATGTATCGCAGAACCTTCGTTTCTTTCAATTGTTCAGGTGGTGAAACAGAAAACATTTTTTCCAACAATTTATCTAGTCCAGGTTTTTGATATTCAAAGGTATGGAAGGCATTGACGACCACCTTTGTTTCTTTTAATTGCTCAGATGCTGGGACATAAACTTCTTCTTGGGCCTTGGCTTGTATTTTGTCATTATGAAAGACATATCGCCGAACCTTGGTTTCTTTTAGTTGTTCAGGTGGTGGGACAAAAACTTCTTTTTCTTCCAACGATTTATCCAGTCCATATTTTTGATTTTCAAAGGTATGGTAGGTATTGATGACCTTATCCATGCCAAAATCCAAAACCCAATCATCATCTCTATCATTTTCAATTTGTTTCCTTCGTTTCACCTCGGCTTATCTTTCGTCATTATGAAATACATATCGCCGAGCCTTTTTTTAACAAAGGTATAGTAGGCATTGATGACCTTATCCGTGTCAAAATACCAAACCAATTTTGATTGGTCCCAAACCAATTTTGGATTTTGATGTCAATTTTGACACGTTTTGATTCTCGCTGTCCAGTTTGATTTTCATTGACCTGGCGCTCTTCATTTCCATTTTTGTCTTCTTCACTTGCTCGGTGTCGTATGAATCACGTGTGTCTTTGCCCTTCATTTTCATTTTAACACGCTCTAATTGTCATTTTCGCATATCTTCTAACCGCCCGTGTCTTTGCTCTTCATTTTCATTTTTGATACGTTTTTGGATTTTGATTACTTCAGACAATTTGGCAATGACCTTTGCTTTAACTGCCCTAATTGGTCTTTTCACAGTTGATGGTCAAGGTTGTCAAATTTCACATCTTATGACGTTTAACAACTCAGGTGTTGGTTCCAAAGAATCATCATTTATAGTAACTGTAACTGCAAATTTTCGTTTTTTGGTCCTTTCAACAGACATTATATTATATAAATAACTGTTGCGTTGGAAACTCAACAATCTTATTTGACCTATGCTTGACATCATTTAAGAAAATACTTATATGATGCCATATGTGATGTCATAAGAAATGCATATATGATGTAAAAACAAAGTACATGACGTCATTTGAAAAAACCAAAATTAAGGCTCTTAATGATTTTTCTCAGACTTCTGACCTATCTAGATCGTTTTTTTGTGCGAGAATATCCCAAGCTACCAATTTTTCCGGAAAAATATAGAGCCGTTTTCGAGAACAAAAATGCATAAATACATAAATACATACACAATTATTACTCACATATTAAGACAGTATTATAGTAAAACTATATGATGATATTTCCTAATGATAATTTTTCTTAAGGCCATAATAATCTCAGTAATATAAATAATATTTACAAATATAGACAGAATATGTGGTGTGGAATATCCTAATGTGTTTATTTTTTACATTTTTGTTTATTTCTTTTCTCGTGTTTCTGGGGGTTGTGTCATCATAGCAGGGTAAGATAAAGGTCAACACTGGGGCTCTGGAAAAAGTTTTAATCTTAATATTTTCAAAGAATATAAAATAAGGAACCTAATGATATACCACTTTTATACATGTAGTCAACCAAGGCAAATTCACTAATTTGGTTTGAGTTTGATAACAGATGCAAAAAGCTCTGAATTTCAACCACATACATCTGTAATCGTCATCAGCAGGTTCATTTATTTCACTTTCAGTGATGTATGTGGTCGAAATATCAAGAATTTTTCGCATGTTTTTTTTTTTCACTGTCTAATAGAAGGGCGTAGAATTGGGTTACTTAAGTGAATTACACTACTTTAGACTACGTTAAAGGGGGGAGGCCTGGATCCGTATTTAAGTAAAATTTTGAGAGGTTCTAGTGTTTCCTAAAAACTCCTTTGTCTACTGGAAATGATTTATACAGTCCTTTTCTTATTAAAGAAGAAATTTAATCATATTTTACTGATGTGAAACCTTTTAATTTACTTTTAATAAACCTTTTAATAAACCTTTTATTTTACTGATGTGAAACCTTTTAAACCTTTTAAAATAAAAATGCAATATTGTTAGTCATTTACTCAGAATTGGGAAAATTATGGATTAAATAACCTCTAGTGGCAATTGTTGCTAAATCAATTTTAAACTAGCGAAGATCAGAGGATATTATTGTGTCAAGATGAAATAGGTGCATATTGAAGTCCTCTATTACCCTGCTACGGTTAATCCTTGTTGACTAAAACATTGCATACTCTGGGCGGGTCGCAGAGCATGTTATTACCTCTTTTTAGATGGCCGAAAATATACAAACAGTGCAAACTACTGGCACGAATATAACACTTTCTTTAAAAAAGAGTGTTTTTCAAACCTTGACCCTCCCTCTACCGTGGATATAATTATACAGGATTGACTTCTTCATTTCCCCTCGGAATATTTCTGCCGCTTTACAAAACGCTTAAAGAAATAGTATTGGACGAGATGAGCAAGCAAGTTTATAATTTACGGAACATTTCAGTAGAGTTCCCTATATCTTCTCAGTTTGACAAATAGGGAGATATTTAATGTTTGAATTGTGCACGGGGACAGTTTTAAACGGGTAAACCTCTTACCTATGTAATAAGTGACGAGGTTGAATATTTAAAGAAACTAGAAGAAATAGTTTCCATAGTTCCATTGAATTTTGATGCTTATTGAAAACATTTAAAATTAATAATGTTTAGTGTTACTCATTAAAAGCTACGAGGCAGAGAAAATTAGCTGATTTTTTTAATTAAGGGAAAGAACACAACCTAAAAAACACAACCTAAAATTCCAGGAGTCGTAATTAAAATCCAACAATGAGATTAATTTTATACTGCACGTACTGCAGTATACTGCAGTTTTATACTGCACGTGCCGTTAATACTGCACGTACCTTTCTTTCAACCGCAATTTTATATATCTTAAAGATACCATTCAGTTGCTCAGCAATTTTGTCGTAAGTTTGTGAGCCTTTAAAACATGAACACGCAAGAGAAAATTATTTTTACCTAAGATATTCGTCATGCAAATGGGCTGTCATTCCCTAGTAACTTTGGGGCTAGCAGACCAAATGTCTGCATTAAAGGACATATACTCTATCAGTTCAAACTCACAAATCATTGCCTTCAGTACTTCATAGCTGAAATGGCCCCATCTGTATCTATTTTTCCGTTAATAAAAAAAAAAACTGTCCATTCAAAACGAAAGGCAATTTAACACACTACATGATTTTCTTGTTTAAAATCTCAGCTACTGGGTGCTATTTTAGAAAAGTAGAATCCCTTGTTGGACGATTCAAAAGCGTTGCAGTGAGTGTCCTCCCAATAAAGTTGGTATTGAAATTGTACATTGGTCTAAAATTACTTGAGTACTTAAGCACTCTCAACTGCATCTAGTTTTACTTAAATACGAATATTAATTACTTTCGGAATCTTTTACTTAAGTAGGGCACAATTAATTATATTATTTACTTAAGTACTTTTTACTTAAGTAATTCCCAACACTGGCTAATAGTAACCAAAACTAAAAAGAAACACACTTAAAAAAAATTCGCAAGAGAAAAAAAAAATTATCTTTTCTAGCTGATTCAGGAATGATAATTATAATCTTGATTAGTCTTAATAGTAAAATGTTATTTTGAAAATCAATTTATGGGAATTTTGTAAAATAGCTTGAAACCCCGAAAAAATGGCGTTAGATTGAAACAGAAAATACACCATTGGAATCGCCATGACCGAAAACTCTGTTCAGGAAACTTATAGCCCCCTGGCTTAAACAACAAGGAAAGATCGCTTTTTGGTAGTAGCTACGTGTGCTCTTTTTTCTGTGTTGTTCCATCCACAATTAGCGGGGCACTGGTACATCACACAGAGATGTTCAAGGGCTCATTTAAAAAGAAGTTTCTATATCTACGTGCTCTTATAAGTACCAAAACATAATGTTAAAACTAAAACCTGTTTTCTGATAAAAACTGCATCTCCATATACAACATGATGAATGACGTCATAACCGTAGGTTACAACCATATATGAGAGTACCGAGAGCCCGGCAGCTTCGCCGCTGGGCCCTAGCACTCGGCCCGCGGCAGGCTTCTATATATAGATTCTCACTGTCGCTTGTCTTCTAAACGCAGACAACTTGAGCCTTTTCTTGATGTCATGACGTCCAAATCGACCTTAAATTAGAAGTGGCGCCTTTGTAAAATTAAATTTTTTTTATTGTACCTTTAACTTTTGCTTCGGCTTGTTTTTTGTCTTTATGAAAGATGTATCGCAGAACCTTCGTTTCTTTCAATTGTTCAGGTGGTGAAACAGAAACCATTTTTTCCAACAATTTATCTAGTCCAGGTTTTTGATATTCAAAGGTATGGAAGGCATTGACGACCACCTTTGTTTCTTTTAATTGCTCAGATGCTGGGACATAAACTTCTTCTTGGGCCTTGGCTTGTATTTTGTCATTATGAAAGACATATCGCCGAACCTTGGTTTCTTTTAGTTGTTCAGGTGGTGGGACAAAAACTTCTTTTTTTTCCAACGATTTATCCAGTCCATATTTTTGATTTTTAAAGGTATGGTAGGTATTGATGACCTTATCCATGCCAAAATCCAAAACCCAATCATCATCTCTATCATTTTCAATTTGTTTCCTTCGTTTCACCTCGGCTTATCTTTCGTCATTATGAAATACATATCGCCGAGGCTTTTTTTTAACAAAGGTATAGTAGGCATTGATGACCTTATCCGTGTCAAAATACCAAACCAATTTTGATTGGTCCCAAACCAATTTTGGATTTTGATGTCAATTTTGACACGTTTTGATTCTCGCTGTCCAGTTTGATTTTCATTGACCTGGCGCTCTTCATTTCCATTTTTGTCTTCTTCACTTGCTCGGTGTCGTATGAATCACGTGTGTCTTTGCCCTTCATTTTCATTTTTAACACGCTCTAATTGTCGTTTTTGCATATCTTCTAACCGCCCGTGTCTTTCCTCTGCATTTTCATTTTTGATACGTTTTTGGACTTTGATTACTTCAGACAATTTAGCAATGGCCTTTGCTATAGCTGTCCTAATTGGTGTTGTCGCAATTGATGGCCAAGGTTGTCAAATTTCACATCTTATCACATTTGATAGTTCAGGTGTTGGTTCCAAAGAATCATCATTTATAGTAACTGCAACTGTAAATTTTCGTTTTTTGGGCCTTTCAACGGACATTATGTTATATAAGTAACTGTTGCGATGGAAACTCAACAATCTTATTTGACCTATGCATGACATCATTTAAGAAAATACTTATATGATGCCATATGTGATGTCATAAGAAATGCTTATATGATGTAAAAACATAGTACATGACGTCATTTGAAAAAACCAAAATTAAGGCTCTTAATGATTTTTCTCAGACTTCTGACCTACATAGATCGTTTTTTTAGGCGAGAACATCCCAAGAGACCAATTTTTCCGAAAAAATATGGAGCCCTTTTTGAGAACATATATGCATAAATACATACATACATACACAATTATTACTCACATATTAAGACAGTATTATAGTAAAACTATATGATGATATTTCCTAATGATAATTTTTCTTAAGGCCATAATAATCTCAGTAATATAAATAATATTTACAAATATAGACAGAATATGTGGTGTGGAATATCCTAATGTGTTTATTTTTTACATTTTTGTTTATTTCTTTTCTCGTGTTTCTGGGGGTTGTGTCATCATAGCAGGGTAAGATAAAGGTCAACACTGGGGCTCTGGAAAAAGTTTTAATCTTAATATTTTCAAAGAATATAAAATAAGGAACCTAATGATATACCACTTTTATACATGTAGTCAACCAAGGCAAATTCACTAATTTGGTTTGAGTTTGATAACAGATGCAAAAAGCTCTGAATTTCAACCACATACATCTGTAATCGTCATCAGCAGATTCATTTATTTCACTTTCAGTGATGTATGTGGTCGAAATATCAAGAATTTTTCGCATGTTTTTTTTTTTCACTGTCTAATAGAAGGGCTTATACCTATTTAAACTTTTTTGCTCGTCATAGAAAGGCAGCATGGTCTTTGAAAAATACCTACGTCGTATAAATGGGGATGATAGACTAAGTAAGTGTATAACTGTAAATTCAGCAACATTTTGCTTGCAATTGGAAGAAGAAGAAGATTGTGCCTCCTTCATTAAAAATTCAAGACTTTAAGGCAATATTAAAAAACTCAAGACTTTAAATGCACCCTGTTAATGAACCCTCTCAGCCAATGAACCGGAAAATATCTGTGACCCGGAAATATATATTTTATTCTGTATAAATATAGTTTGTTTAAATTGTAATAAATTAGTTTGTCTGCTAATGAAGATCACTGTATTTGGTGTCTTTCACTGTCTAATAAAAGGGCGTAACCCTATTTGAACTATTATTTTTTCGTCTGGCTTTTACGGAATTCCATATTACAACGTAATTAAAGCAAAAATTAATTACTGGGGAAAAGTTGGAAAAGAAGTATCTTTGGTACCCAAGTTCATGCAAAATTATGCAAGATGATTATTGAATCCCAACAGATAAAGTAAAAGGCATGAAAAAAAGGTCTCTGGTAATGATGAACGAAAATTAAGCCCAACGAAAATCAATGACATCTGCACAACGAAATCTGCGGTTAGAAAATAAATCAAAATTACAGTGAAATGAAGGAACGTGTTATTATAGCGTTACTGAACGGTAAACAGAAAGGAGGAATTGAATTCACGCAAAAATTTCTTTATTCAGTTGAAATTGCTGACTTAGCACCCTTTGACTTAAAACTAAACAAAAACACAATGATTATTCTAATGGTAATTTAGATATTTCAGAGGATATATGCAAAAGAACATTGCTGAATGCTATTGAATTATATAACAACGTAATTACAGCAAAATTATAATTACTGGGTAAAAATATTATTTTTTTTGCATCTATGACGCCATGCTAAATTATACAAGATGATGAATTTCACATTTGGAAGTTAGGGCCTTTAAGTCTCTCACATATGTTGAATTTCAATGTACAGTTTCCATTATTATGACAACCATTTTAGGGAGAGTTTAATTACTGTTGCCAAAATTATACAAATTGCAAGTATTAATAGCTTTTAATGATTCACTTGAAAATTAATACATTTTGAATATTTAGAATCAACTTGAATGAAGTATTTTTGTTACATATACCGGAATTGACACTTTTTCGGGTTTCGGTTTCTATTTGCAAGAGTTGCTCTTTACGTACTGTCTGTTGCTACGAGCTCTTTGACCCAAGGATGATAGTCAAAGACTGCATGGCAAATCTTATCAGTGCTAATTGAAATTAATTCAAATCCTACCATCGTCGCTTCAACAAATCATCGCTCCAATAAATCGTCGCTTCAATAAATTGTCGCTTCAATAAACCGTTGCTTCCATAAATCGTCACTTCAATAAATCGTCGCTTCAATAAATCGTCGCTTCAATGAATCATCGCTTCAATAAATCGTCGCTTCAATGAATCGTTGCTCCAATAAACTGTCGTTTCAATAAATCTTTGCTTCAATAAACTGTCGCTTCAATAAATCGTCACTGCTTTCCCGGCCTGCCGAAAGTGAGGATCTACCATGCTATTGGCTTGTTATCAGCAGCACTGGTGGTTTGCCAACTGCGGTTCCAATGGTATCTCTACATACACCTCATGCACACCGTGAACACACTATTACCATTCCTTAAACACGCTTCTCAAGAACTAAGAAAGTCATTCCTGAGAAATCAATTTTTCAGTATCGTTTAGCATTGTTACGACTGAATCGTCACATAAGCACCAATTTCCATCTACGGTCCTCCTATAAACGTAATAATGACCAAAATTAAAATCATGTCCCGCATGAATGACCACAGAACCTTATCGATAGTGTTCTGGTGACTCAAGATAATCATAGTATTGACTTATATTCACACTACTTTCATTTGTCTTGAACAGGCAAACGTCATCCGGATCGAAATCTACTATCCGTCTATTTTTTTTGTTTGAAAAAGATTTTCTGTCGATATTAATAACAAGGAATCTTGGGGTGTGGGTGAATATGGTCTTAAATCGAACTTCATGGCCTTTTGAGCATTTTTCTACCGATTGACGTGGGCTATAACTCTAAACTAAAACTCTAAAGTAAAACTCTAAACTAAAACTCTAATCTAAAACTCTAAACTTAAACTCTAAACTAAAAGTCTAATTTAAAACTCTAAACTAATACTGCCGAGGATCTGGAAGATGCAGCTAGACGGCATAATAGTAAAATATTGTACTGGCATGTTAACAAATTGAGAGGGAGTAGTCAATCCGGACTTGGTCCAGTTAAAGATAGAAATGGGATCGCAATTTGCGATAAGGAAAAATTCAAGAGAGACTGGCCGAACATTTTGAGAATTTGCTTAACCGAGATAGAGTTGCAGGAAAATATATAGAGGAAAATGAAGAAGTCTGTGATACCTTGGATGTGAAGGAAGATTTGTTTTGTGAGGAGGAATTAGCGACAGTACTAAAAGGATTAAAAAATAATAAGGCTCCAGGTGCTGATAGGGTGGTAAATAAGTTTCTTAAATATGGGGGTTCTGAGGTTAGCAATACGTTACTGAAGATTATGAATATGATTTTTGAAAAAAGGGAAGTACCTAACGATTTTAGGAAAACCTTAATTAAGCCACTTCATAAGAAAGGTGATAAAAGTGAGTGTGGTAATTATAAAGGCATTAGTCTGGTCTCTGTAGGTAGTAAATTACTTAGTAATGTGATACTTTTTAGACTGAGAGATGGCGTAGACAAAGTTTTAAGAAGAACAGTGTGGTTTTAGAAAAGGTAGAGGATATGTCGACCAAATTTTCATTCTTAGGCTAATAATTGAGAAGTGCCTGACTTTTCAAACACCTTTGGTCCTCCGTTTTATAGATTATGAGCAAGCGTTCGATTCTGTTGATAGAAGAGCTTTAGAAAAGGTGTTATCCTTGTATGGTATACCAGACAAATACATTAAAGTGATTAGTGCTATGTACGAGAATAACACTTCTGCGGTTAAGGTAGGAAATGAGGTTTGCAGCAGATTTTGTAATAAATCAGGAATTTAGCAGGGTTGTGTTCTATCTCCCTTTATATGGATTATTTTGATGGAATTTGTCTTAAGGAGCACAGGAAAGGCAACGGGAGACCATGGAATCAAATGGGGAGGAAAAAGTCTCCTGGACTTAGATTATGCTGATGATTTAAGCATCCTAGATGAAAGTGTGAGCAAAATGAATGACCTTTAGAAGTTTTAGGTTTTGCGAGTTCAAGGTGCTAGAATAGGTTTGAAAATTAATGTTAAGAAGACTAAGTCACTAAGGCAAAGAATAAGTAAAAATGAAAAGAGGACGTCGGGTAACGAAAAGATTGATCAGGTGGGCAGCTTCATTTACCTTGGTAGTATTATAAGTAAAGACGGTGGGAGCAGTGAAGATATAAAAAGTAGAATAGCCAAGACTCAGGGTGTTTTTTCACAGTTAAAACAAGTTCGGCAGAATAGGAAGATAAGTCTGCAAACCAATATTAGAATATTAGAAGCTACAGTGACGACAGTAGTCAAATATGGCTCTGAAGCATGGACGTTCCGAAAAGCGGATGAAGATTTTCTAGATGTTTTCCAGAGAAATTGCTTAAGGATTGTTCTGGGTACACGGCTGACTGACCGTATTTCAAACAATAGGCTATACGAAAAATGTGGTTCAATACCGCTCTCTAGGGCTATAATGAAAGACAGGTTGCGATGGCTAGGGTACGTTGTGCGGATGAAGGATGACAAATTGCCAAAGATTTTCCTTTTTGGCCAACCGTCTAGGGCTAAACGAAAAGCAGGTCGTCCTCGTCCGGGGTGGGAGGACGTCATAAAAAAGATTTAAAGAAATGGGAACTTCTTGGGCGGGTGTAAAAAGGAAATCTTGAATAGATTGGGGTGGAGGAGGAGCGTGCGTAGCTGTGTTGGCCTCAGGTGGCTTGTTGCTGCGGTGAGTTGTTAGTAGCAGTAGTAGCTTAGTACCGTTACGACTGAATGCTCACATAAGCACCAATTTCCTTCTACGGTCCTCTTATAAACGTAATAATGAACAAAATCAAAATCAGGTCCCATATGAATTACCACAGAACATGCTCGGTAGTGTTCTGATGAACACTACTGATGTTGTGGGTGAAAAAGATAAGTACTTCAAATTGAAAAATGGGTTTAGGAGGGACATTAAGAAAGTAACTTGCTCTGAAATGGTCTTTGAACAGTATTTATTGGTGTTGAGGTATCCGAAAAGCTGTAAAGTATAGTTGTGTGTGAAAAAGATAAGTACATAAAATAGGAAAATTGGGTTAGGTGGGACATTAAGAAAGTAACTTGCTCTAAAATGGTCTTTGAAAATTATTTCTTGGTGTTGAGGTATACAAGAAGCTGTAAAGTAGAGTTGTGGGTGACAAAGATAAGTACTTCAAAATGTAAAATGGGCTTAGTAGGGACATTAAGAAATTAACTTTCTCTGAAATGGTCTTTGAAAAATATTTTATTGGTGTTGAGGTATCCGAAAAGCTGTAAAGTATAGTTGTGTGTGAAAAATATAAGTACTTCAAATTGGAATATGAGTTTAGGAGGTAAATTAAGAAAGTAAATTGCTCTTAAATGATCATTGAAAACTATTTTTTGGTTTTGAGGTATCCGAAAAGCTGGAAAGTATAGTTGTGGTTGAAAAAGATAAGTAATTCAAAATGTAAAATGAGTGTAGGAGGGATATTAAGAAAGTTACTTGCTCTGAAATGGTCCTTGAAAAGTATTTCTTGGTGTTGAGGTATCCAAAAATCTGTAAAGTATAGTTGTGGATGAAAAAGATGAGTACTTCTAGTTGGATTATGGTTTTATGATGGTCAATAATAAAGTAACTTGCTCTGAAATGGTGATTGATAAGTATTTCTTGGTGTTGAGGTATCCAAAAATTTGTAAAGCATAGTTGTGGATGAAAAAGATAAGTACTTCAAGTTGGAAAATGGGTTTAGGAGGGTCATTAAGAAAGTAACTTGCTCTGAAATGGTCATTGAAAAGTATTTCTTGGTTTTGAGGTATCCAAAAAGCTGTAAAGTATAGTTGTGGATGAAAAAGATAAGTACTTCAAGTTGAAAAAAGGGTTTAGAAGGGACATTAAGAAAGTAACTTGCTCTGAAATGGTGTTTGAAAAGTATTTCTTGGTGTTTAGGTAACCAAAAAGCTGTAAAGTATAGTTGTTGGTGAAAAATATAAGTACTTAAAATTGGAAAATGGGTTTAGGACGGTCACTAAGAAAGTAACTTGCTCTGAAATGGTCGTTGAAAAGTATTTCTTGGTGTTGAGGTATCCGAAAAGCTGTAAAGTATAGTTGTGAGTGAAAAAGATAAGTACTTTAAGTTGGAACATGGGTTTAGGAAGGTCACTAAGAAAGAAACTTGCTCTGAAATGGTCTTTGAAAATTTTTTTTTGGTGTTGAGGTAACCGATAAGATGTAAAGTATAGTGGTGGGTGAAAAAGATAAGTACTTCAAGTTGAAAATGGGTTTAGGACATTAAGAAAGTAGCTTGCTCTGAAATAGTCTTTGAAAAGTATTTCTTGGTGTTGAGGTAACCAAAAAACTGTAAAGTATAGTTGTGTTTGAAAGCGATAAGTACTTAAAATTGTACAAAGTGTTTAGTAGGGATATTAAAAAATTAACTAGCTCTGAAATGTTCATTGATAAGTATTTCTTGGTTTTTAGGCAACCAAAAAGCTGTATATCAAATTTGTTGGTAAAAAAGATATTCATTTCAAATTTTGAAAAATGTTAAGAATGCATGACAAGATAGAATCTTGATCTGAAATGGTGATTGAAAATTATTTCTTGGTTCATAGGCATCCTAAAGGCTGTAAAGTATAATTGAGGGTGAAAAAGATAAGTACTTTAAATTGGAAAATGGGTTTAGGAGGGACATAAAGAAAGTAACTTGCTCTGAAATGGTCTTTGAAAAGTATTTCTTGGTGTTGAGGTAACCAAAAAGCTGTAAAGTATAGTTGTGGGTGAAAAAGATAAGTACTTCAAGTTGAAAAAAAGGTTTAGGAGGGAAGGTAGTATAGTAACTTGATCTGAAATGTTGATTGAAAATTATTTCATTGTGATCAGGTAACTAAAAGGCTGTAAATTATATTTGTAGGCGAAAAACATAATTAATTTAAGTTTTAAAATGGGTTTATGAGGGTCAATAAGAAAAGAATTTACTCTGAAATGGTCTTTGAAAAGTATTTCATGGTGTTGAGGTAACCAAGAAGCTGTAAAGTATAGTTGTAGGTGAAAAAGATAAGTGCTTCAAGTTGGAAAATGGGTTTAGGAGGGACATTAAGAAAGTAACTAGATCTGAAATGGTCTTTGAAAAGTATTTCTTGGTGTTGAGGTATCCAAAAAGCTGTAAAGTATAGTTGTGGGTGAAAAAGGTAAGTACTTCAAGTTGAAAAATGGGTTTAGGAGGGATATTAAGAAGGGAACTTGTTCTGAAATGATATAATAATGCCTTAAAAAAGCATTTAAAAATATGGAGGGGACTCTTTGGGGGTCCGGGGAGGGCATTTGGGGGTCTGGGGGGGGGGGGTGGCCCTTTGGGAGCTCGGGGGCCCTTTGGGGACCGGGGGCATTCTTCGGGGTTGGGATAGGGGGATCGGAGCCCTTTGGGTCGGGGTAGGGGGATCGGGGCCCTTTGGGGTTGGGGTATGGGACCTCACAACACTGTTCAAATGGAACTTGTGTATTATAACGAACACACTCAAAACCTCTTCTAAAACATCCTCTAAAGTCATCTTTTAAAATGTCTCTTACTGTTTTGCCGAAATACTTACATAAAATATGTATAACGCTTTCGTCCAAATAATCCCTAAACGTAATTTCAGCGAGTTCTTTTTATTTTTGGCATCCCTGTGCTTTCACATTTGAAATTTCTAAGAAACCCTTTCGCGCGCTAATCACTTCATCGCTAAGATCAAAACATTCACCCGGAAACATTTTTCTTGTTAGAACTCCAAAGACATTAATAAACATTCGCTTGGAAATAATTCTCTTTGCAAACAACAAATTAAGTCCCCTTTCGTGAATCAATAATTCTCTTTAGAAACAACAAATTAATTCCCCTTTCGTGACAAATCAATCAATCATGACATCATCTGTCAGGTATTAATAAACATTCGCCCGGAAACAATTCTCTTTGGAAATACGTCAAAGCCATTAATTAACTTGACGTTATCTGTCAGACACTAATTAACTTCCCCGGAAACAATTTGATTAATGACTGACAGCACAGGTGTTGCATCTCCCTAGGGACTCTATGCCCATATATGGTGCCCCCCTGGAGTCAATAAGGCCTTTCTACTGAGGGGGTTTTACTCAGAGATTTTTTTCGGGGGGGGGGGGGGGGTTACCCTAAAAAAGCACACACAATTTGTTTTTATCCATTTTTGTTACGCTTTTACGAGTCAAACAAACATTTCGCGGGCGGTTCAAACCCTCCTAACCTGCCTTCTGGGTACGGCCTTGCCCATACTAAGGAAATGGACACTTTTCTGACAAAAATCTTTGTTATGTCAAAGCTTTATGGCCCTTATACCTATTGTTAGGTTCTCCCTTCGATAAAATTTTCTGTTGGGTGAATGACCTTTTGGTAGACCCCTAGTATATGTTAAATTAAGAAATAAAGGATAAGGAATTCAAAACGCATAATTTTGGATGGGTAGTAAATTTTGTTATATGATGTTACAAAATGGTTGAAAGAGCATTTCGGGATTTTCTTTACCTGATAACCTATTCTGTATTTTACTTATCAGAGAGCGTTGCACCGAAAACGATGCTATCGTCTTTTGCAAAATGTTGACCTGAGCATCGGTATTATACTTCACATTCCTTATCAACCTAATTTAAATGTGAAACCAAAAATTCTAGTGAAACTGAACGAAAAACTCGAATAGATTATTTCGTGTTTTGTGATATTATCCCTTAGAATTTCTAAAGTGTATAATTATGCTGTTCAGAATACAGGGCTTCCGATTTCTTGGCATATGGTGAACTAGGAACAGCAAGTATAACTGAATAAATTTAGTGCAATCATATTAAGTCTATGTTTTTACTTTTTTTTAAACTCTATTTGTTAGAAAGTACTTGAGTACTTATGTACTCAAATATTCCACTGTACTGAGGTTTTACTTATAATCCATAATTCACCACTGTAGCGTCTACTTGGTTCCCCGGTAGATACTGACGAACACCAAACGAGCCACCTAAACAGTAAGGAATACCACTTGCATTTATCTCACAGAGTTTACTACTAGAAAGGTTCCATCATGACATTTGTTAGAAGAACTCCTATGATAATGGTACCATATAGACTGTGATCGTGCTTTGTGCTGGTTTTCAGTAGTAAAATACTTGTCCTCCAATATCTGATTCCTATCGGAAAGGTACCTTGCATAGACAATGAAACTGTTTTCTACTTCGATTACCAGATACAAAAACTCTTAGATAATGAAAATGCAATCCATTTAAAATATCAGAATGCTAGATAGTAAATTAATATCAAACGCGCCACTCATCACTTAATGACACATCACTCATCACTAATGGCTCACTTCAAGAGTATTCAAACAGAGAATCTCCAAGCATTTTCTGTTTTTGGGTAAAAAATTCCTTCACCAGCTGAAAACATTCGCTCCGCGGATGCAGACGAAGGAATTATGCAGTAAAATTTTCTGAAGGCTTTCATTAGGCTACTCTTGGGTAGTCTTAGCGTGGTTAGTTATTTTCGCATATTGGCCACATATGAAAGAACCTTCACCGTATTTTCAACACGTTCATGAATCTCCGATTTGTTTGCGATAGTTTCTTCGTCACTATTGTCAAAGTATTCGTCACGTGAAAATTAGCTGGCTCTGTCAGTTCTGTTAACCTTGTTAACACCTTTGGGACCCTCAACCCTTCTTTTTTCTTCTACCAAGAATTAAACAGCTGCATCACTACTCTCGCTAGAAAACCACTGAACTTTTAAATAAGGATAACTTGAAGCTGCAACAACATAATTTTTGACATGAAAAAGTCTTTCGTCGAGAATAGTTGGAAATCTTTCCCCCAGACCCACAAGAAAAGCATAAACCAGCGGCTGGCAAAACCCCACTAAATCTCAACTTTTAAAGCTTCAGTTCAAAAAATATGTATTGAAGGATAAAATGTACAAAAGTAGCAATTTTTTCCCCTGAAGCATATTCAGACCAACTGCTAATGCTCCGTGACTTTCATGTATTCTTGTAGAAAATATCCGTCATGTGAACCAAACTTAGGTTTTTGTAAAATGTCACAGACACCATGAAGCTTCTCTTTTTTTGTGAAAATCCATCTAACGTTTGACAGTGTCATACTTCGAATTCTATCGAGGCATCACAAGCCAGATGAGCTGTCTATCGTATACCTTTTTGACAGCATCTGCGGCTTTTGAGCTCTTGTTAACAGCATCCCAGAGAGCAGTACACCCGGCAAAAGCGGTATAGTTCTGCCATTTATATGCAACATCATTCAATGTCTTATGAGCATTTGTGGATGCAAGCAAAATTTAGTGTATGGGTGACAAATCTGAAATGAGGAGAAAGTGGAAAATACTCGAATCAATCTTGCTCACTCCGACTAGTAAGAATTTCTCCAATGTTTAAAAACGATAATAAGTGATTTTGACCTGCTTCATTCTCATCACCGCTTGCTCAAACCTCATCACTGGAAATTGTTGGAAATTCTCTAAATACTTTACCGAAGTTGGAACCATTGTC
>NC_142797.1:18830190-18865924 GCF_049724085.1 Artemia sp. Qi Xiang Cuo | reverse complement strand
CAAAAAAAATTTTACAAAACCTTACTTTAGTCTTTTTTTTTTTTTTTTTTTTTAAAGAGGGGGGAAACACCCCCTACAAGTGAATGAATTTTAATTAAAATCACACCGGTGGATTCAGTGTATAAGAAAAATATATTACATAGCTTTCAAGCTCATATCTGCAAAAATCTGAAACTTTTGTATTTTTTGAAATAAGAAAAATACATTAATTAGTAATTTATTTTTTAAATATATAACAGTCTTACAATAAAATTAAAATTTTGTTTAAAAAATAATATAAATAACCTAAAAAAACGAAAAGAAATTATAAAAAAAAAAAGTTTTTTTTTTTTTTTATAATTTAATTACTTATCGAACTTAAAAATAAACGAAAATTTAAAATAATTTAAGGGGACGGTCCCCCCTCCTCATCGCAGAGCAAGTTTAGCTCAATTTTTTCCTTGTATAAAAGATTTTTTTTTTAAACAATAAAAAACTTAAGCGTATAGAGCAAATCCTTATTATTTCAAATATATCAGTTTCATCAAGTTTAGCTATAGTGGTCAAAAGTTACGTGCCTGAGAAAAATTTGCCTTGTTTTCGAAAAAGGGGGAAAACACCCTCTAAAACTCAAAGAACTTTAATGAAAATCACATCATCAGAGAACCCTACTATTGAAGTTAAAAGCTCCTATCTGGAGCCTCATTCGAACGGAAATTAAAAGTTATAATGTCCTTTTTAAGTAACCCAAAAAAAAAAAATGGAGGCCATCTAGGCCCCCCCCCTCCCCCCCGACTTTTTTACCAACGTAATCTGCCGTGACACCGGGAATAGACCACACCCCGTTATAGCCCGCGCCGGTGAAATTTAACCGCCCCCCCAAAACTCTCACACTCTTTGTAACACGCAAGCTTTTAATTAGAAGCAGAAAAATACATAATTTTAGGAAAAAGCCTGATTTCTGAATGATAATGAACTGTTTTTCAAAAAAATTAAAACTTGTAAACATACCAATGATGGATAGATTTTATTTACATAATAGAAAAAAAGCATAAACTTTAGCGTAAATAGCGAATTCTTATGATTTCAAATATATCAGTTTCATCAAGTTTAGCTATAGCGGTCAAAAGTTACGCGCCTGAGAAAAATTTGCCTTGTTTTCGAAAAAGGGGGAAAACACCCTCTAAAACTCATAGAACTTTAATGAAAATCACATCATCAGAGAACCCTACTATAGAAATTAAAAGCTCCTATCTGGAGTCCCATTCGAACGGAAATTAAAAGTTCTAATGTCATTTTTAAGTAACCCAAAAAAAAAATGGAGGGCATCTAGGCCCCCCCTCCCAAAGTCATCTGCCGTGACATCGGAATTAGACAAACCTCGTTTATAGCAAGCGCCGGTTAACTTTAACTCCCCCCCCCAAAACTCTCAACCACTGTGTAAAACTCACCCTGTTACTTAGATTCATAAACATACCAAATTTTAGGAAAAAGCTTTTTTACTTACTTAGTAATACATGTTTTTCAAAACATTAAAAATTTTACAAATACAGATGATGTAGATGTTTTATTTACATAATAGAAAAAAGAGTTATGTGACGTGTATCTCGAAGAACGATGTCATATTCTTAATATTTTGTAGTGTTGGAGGGGAGGGGGGCTGTCCCTCTGAAATTTGAATTTACTAGTAAAACGTTTTTCTTTATTTTTTTTGGGGGGGAAATAAAAGAATGAAAAATGTACTCACATTGAAAATTGACAAATCCATCGTTTTCAGAATTTAAAAATATATGATGTAATATAAACAAAGTATTAATGCGTAATGAAAACTGGAAGGCCCTGTCGAGAAATTATTTCGGTTTTTTTTTTAAATTAAGTACATTGTAGCATGACAAGTTTTTTTTGTTTTTTTTTATAAAAACGACCAAACAATTTATTATATTGGACAAACCGCCAAATTTCTCTAATCGACTGACACACAAAAAATCGATGTCATAATAAAAAAAACATGTATATTCCAAGAACTAGAAATCGCGTAAATCTCTTTGAAAGGGTGTAATGCCCTGTTTTACCTACCAGAAAAACCTGTTTGTACGGGGGCGTTGTAGAATAACATGGTATTTGCTATAGCTTCCATAGAAATAGTACCTTGGTATATACTGATAATGCATTCTTTGTTTTTCGTTGTTTTTCCCCTTATATGTCCGTACATAAACTGTCTAATATGAATTTACACTAAAATTTAATTGTTGTGATTCCACCGACCATTACCACCACCCGATGCCACGAATCGTTTGTTTTACAAAAAAAGCAAAAAAAAACTATACTGATTTCTATTTACCACTTAAAATGCAATTTGTTTCATTTAAACATTCGAGTTACCAAGGCCATGTTTACCCATAGATCATTGGCTTAGGACCCACACACAACAGGGATCCTCCTGAAACTACTTTTTCTCTATATTGAAAGCAAGTGAAGAAGGATTTCTCAGCTAAAAGAGCAGGTTATCCAGCGCTGGGGAATAGATGTAACTGTATGGAGCAGTTTTATTTTATATGGAAGAGAGAAATTTGCTAAGAAATATTAATTGTATCAAAATTTGGATGGTATTGGGTGCCAGTAGTTTATGACAAAGAAAGAGTCGGAGTGATGTGATCTTCGCATAGAGACTTTATGCTTACACATTCTGGTAGATGGATGGGACAATTGCTTTGTGGCGGGCCTACAAGCGGAAGAGGTAGTTTATTTAATAATGGTAAGGAGGGTTTGCAGTTGGGGTATTTTAGATCAACCTATAAATAAAAGTTCAAATAGGGATCCTTTTAATAGACAGTGTTTCAAAAACAGTGATAGAAATTCACAAAAAAAACAGATATTTTTTATCTTGTATTTTTTGTGAATTTCCATCACTGTTTGTGAAACACTGTCTATGAAAAGGACTGTATCTCTATTTGAACTTTTATTTATCGTCATGGAAAGGCAGTATGGTCTCCGAAATTATCTACGTTAGATCAACCTCTTCGAAGTATAAAAAGAGACAAGTCACTACATACCATGTGAAAAGAAAAATTTTCCTTGCTGCTAAAGACGGGGGACTGTAATTCTCCTAAATGGGGATTTTGGCTATAGTGATTCAAATGAAGCAGTTTTCATTTCGATCCGATACAATTTTGTAGAGTTTCCATATGTTTTTCGAAAGTCCCATAAATTGGTTTTCACAATAAATTTTTGCCATTAAGATTCATCGAAATAATAGTTACCATCCTTGAAAAAGCTTCAACCAGCAGTTCTTCTTCACTTGAGTTTTTTTTTTTTTTACGCGTTTTATAATTATCAGTTACTATGAGTTAGGGTTCGTTCTTTACTAGGTTTTCCCGGCTTAGGGATTGTGATAGTGGCAACAGCTAACTTTTATAATAAACGCAATGGCGTTAACTTAATAAAGAGTAACGAGCCTCTTATGCATTACTTTTTCTCTTAGGCCACATCATATAGAGGGAATAGTTGTTGCAAGACGATTCATTAAATAGCAAATTATAATCTTTACCACGATTTTCAGGGCTAAAATGGTCAAAGGACTTCCTAAATCTCTTTCATTCAACACCTTTTGTGTCCTCGGAAGCCGTGTGGTACAACATGGCATCAAATCAAAATTGCATGAAGGCCGCGTTAACCAGAATGATCAAGAGGTCCAAAAAAGTGCCCCATGGGTGACATGATGACTCCTGGCCTCAAGGGACAGGGCCCCAAGCTACGCAAACAGCTAATCTAAAACAGAGGCTTCACATATAATTTTAGTACACCGGGAATCCTTTAGGAAGCGGCCTTAAATGATACCCTTAAAACGTACAGGGATTAGGAGGCACAGTTGGGGGGCTGTTAAAGAGGCTGAGTCACAAGTTCGAACCTTAAAACGTACAGGGATTAGGAGGCACTCCTGTACGACGTGATTTGAGTATTCAGGAATTAAAAGCCTTAACACAAGAATGTTCAAGAGCGGGGGGTTTGGGGGCGGCAGCCCCCCAACTTTTAACTCCTGACACAATCAGCTAACAGTTAGTCAAGCAATAATAAGTAATAAACTGTACAAAAACGTGCAGAAATTATTTGAAAAAAAATACGTTTTCTAAAGAGTTAAAGAGGCTGAGTTACAAGGTCGAACCTTAAAACGTAGAGGGATTAGGAGGAACAGTTGGGGGACTGCCACCCCCCAAACCCCCGCTTTCGTAGCCTTTAAATAAAACAAAAATTCTTTAAACTGAAAGTAAGGAGCGACATTAAATCTTAAAACGAACAGAAATGATTCCGTATATGAAAGGGGCTGTGCCCTCCTCAACGCCTAGCTCTTTACGCTAAAGATTTTATTGTTTAAAAAAAAGAGTTGTGAGAAAGTCAAACTTTAGCGTAAAGAGCGAGGCATTGAGGAGGGCACAGCCCCTTTCATATACGGAATAATTTCTGTTCGTTTTAAGATTTAATGTCGCTCCTTACTTTCAGTTTAAAGAATTTTTTTTATTTAAAGGCTGCGAAAGCGGGGAGTTTGGGGGGCGGCAGCCCCCAGCTGTGCCTCCTAATCCCTGTACGTTTTAAGCTTCGATCTTGTAACTCAGCCTCTTTAACTCTTTAGAAAACGTAGTTTTTTTCCAATAATATAAAATGGAGCAACTGCACATTTAATGCATGAATTTTGATTTCCTTCAAAGTTCGTATTTAAGAGTTTGTGAAATCATTAACCACAAGAGGTAATAATTGTAACTTTAGCCACATTCTTGCCTGTAGCCACCAGACGAAGGGGCCAAATTACGCTAAGAGTGTGTTGAACATAGTCTTCACAGATAAACTTTAGTAGTGAACTGGGCCTGGCATATCTTCTTGAAATCATAATTAGGCACAGATTTTGGTATATTTGATTGCAGGTTCTGGAGACCATATCCTTCCCTTCCGTCGATTTTTTAAGCATACACATATATAGCCTCTTTCGACGCGTGATTATTTAAAAATTATTTTCTGAATCGACTTAACAAATCAGCTGACAATCCTAAACCAAAACAAAGTAAGCACTTTTTTTTCTCATACTGTTGTGTGTATTTGAGACGACAAATCAAAGGATTCTTTAGACTGAATTTTCGTCAGCATAATTACCTTCCTTAAAGCATGACCCTGGAGTGAGTCCCCCTCAAATTGATTAAAATACACATCTTTAAAATCATTGTCGGTCAAAAATCATCCACGAAAGGGTCTTAAGTGACCATGATGTTTCCCCAAGGAAAAATCCTCCATGGAAAGATGCTACCGCGTAACACCTTCCCCCTAACACCAGAAAAAATACCTCCCGAAATTGTCTGTATACTTCCCACTAACCAATATTAGCCTATATGTAACAATGGGCAAAGTTCATAACTTGTAGCACTTCCCCCAGGAACTGTGGGGCATTAAGTTATCCTCAAAGATATATTTATTAGATTTTGGACTATGCTGGACAAAATGGCTACCTCAAAATTTTGATTGGGTGATTTCGGGAGAAAAATGAGCGTCGAAGGGGTCCAAGTTGCCCTCCAATTTCTTTGTCACATAAAAAGGGCACTAGAACTTTTAGGACTACTGGATCGATACGATCACCCCTAAAAAAAAAAAAAAAAAAAAAAAAAAAAAAAAACGCATCCGTGATCTTTCTTCTGGCAACAAATACTAAATTCCACATTTTTGCAGATATGAGCTGGAAACTTCTATAGAAGGGTTCTCTGATACGCTGAATCTGATGGTGTAATTTTCAGTAAAGTTCTATGACTTTTAGGGATAGTTTCCTCCTTTTTTCGAAAATAATGCAAATTTTCTCAGGCATATAACCTTTGATAGGTAAGACTAAACTTGATTATATATTTAAAATCAGCATAAAAATTTGATTCTTTTGATGTATCTATTGGTATCAAAACTCCGTTTTTTCGAGTTTCGGTTACTATTGAGCCGGTCGCTCCTTACTTACAGTTCGTTACCACGAACTGTTTGAAACAAACACTGACGTGACAATACTGTATCCTATCGGAGACAATGAAAGCAATGTAACACGGCATTTTGTTCTATATATGGTGCTAGTGCTGGTTGATCGTGTAGAACTCTGAAAAACACAGACTCCTCCTACCACATCTGCTCCAACCATTACCACCACTAATACTCATATCCCAACAACTTATCTTAGCATTGCTCAAACCTAGACTAATCCCAAAACAAAAAAAAATTGAGTTCAACAGTTTTCTGAGCTTGTTAATTATAAATAAGAGGCTAATAATTTAGAATTATACATATTTATATATAAATAATTCATAAAATAAATAAATAATTAATAACTAATAAATAAATTTATATAATAAACAATATATTATGTGTAAATAATTATATATTTATAAATATTTTAGAATATATAATAATATTTTTGAATTCTAAAATAAGAAACTCACAAACAGAGTTGATCCCCGCCACAGAGTTTTGTGTTTAAGCGTTTTGAACTCAAAAATTAAAAGCAAGAGACCACGTTTACAGTCCACGTTTTCCAAAACAGAAAAAGTATGTAGGCTAGTCCTTTTTTTCACAAATGGCTTTGAAATTGCATAGAAGCTGAGAAGCGGTTGAGTACAATCAGGGACAGCAATCCCCCCTATATTTTGAAAAATACTGTTACTGCTATTTTCATTTAAAAAAAAAAAAGAAAAAACACCAATACCCCTCTAGATTTTGAAAAACAACTTTTTGTATCTCCATAAAAAATGAAAAAAAAATTCTTGTCCCCCCTCCCCACAAGCATTTTCTTGAACTGGTGCCACTAATCACAATACTAATATTCTAATAATGAAGTCGAAAAAAGGTAAGTAAAATTTTCATAAATGATGCTTCATTTATGGTATCCATGCTTGTGGATTACATATCTGGGGCATATATTGCAACTTAAATCATAACCCATTAATATTTCCAAAATAATGTTTGAAATTCACTAAAGTTGGTAATTAAGTATTTAAGGTTTTGCGGATTAAAAATGTAAGGCTAATAATGCAATATATTGTAGAAGTGTACAATATGAAATTAAAAAGCAAAACGCTGTACGGATTTTTTTTTTTTTACAGAAGGTGTTCGGTTTCTTCTGAAGTCACTAATTACAAGTCGGCTGTCCTCTGCCAAAACCAAGTATCTACATTTTTCAAGTTTCCGAGAAAATCGTAAAATAGTGATTTTTTTCATTTTCTAAGCTGGAATAGCTGATGACGATATAAAACTTCGTCAATAAGTATTCCAGAGTCGGCCTAGTAGGGAGAAGCATTTTTTTTCGCATTATTTTTTTTTAAACTTCAGTAAATGTAGATACTAGGTTTTGGCAGAGGTTTTCTTTGCTAATAAACTGAATATTCCACCGCCAAAACCTAGTATCTACACCACATTTTATTTTAAAAAAGATCTTCAAGTAACAATGAAGATAAACTGCTACTTCGAATAAAAAGAAAGGAGAACTGAGCCCTTAGCTTATCAGAGAGGTTTATTCTTCATATGGTTCGTCTTCATCCTCGATGAGATCTTCGCTTTCATCAGAAACCAGAAGATCCTTCCAAAATTTCCTTCGATTTGCCGGCATTATTAGACACAATTTGTTAACAATTGAAAACTTTTTTCTGGCTTTGAACACCCCTCGGAACAGAGTTGGGCTCAGGAAGCTGCTTGATATTGAATTTCTTCTGAAGAAACAAGTATTACTTTTCCTCTCCGTCGAAATCTTGGAGGAATTTCATGGCGCGGAACCCCTTTTGAGAGGTAGCTGCAACAACTGAATTTAACTTTGGTAAATAGAATCCACTATGATTTCGGCAACCAGCCTGAAGTAATAGTCCATCGCCCATCGCCCTGGCCAT
This sequence comes from Artemia sp. Qi Xiang Cuo, assembly GCF_049724085.1. Lineage (NCBI taxonomy): Eukaryota > Metazoa > Arthropoda > Branchiopoda > Anostraca > Artemiidae > Artemia > Artemia sp. Qi Xiang Cuo. The sequence goes on along the minus strand of NC_142797.1, from coordinate 18,858,053 downwards.
CTCCCTATGTTCAGTGTTGCCAAACTTTGAAGAAAACATCCCTCGCCGATCGCCCAATCTTTCAAATTGAATGTTTAATATTGAATGTTATGGTAAATCTAAGGCCTATTGTTTTTCACTTCATAAAAACACTGTATAGGACCTAATAAGCCAAAGCAAGGCAAAGCAGGGCTATCGCCCGCTTTTTTTGTAAGACAAGGATTTTGAATTTCTTAAAAAATCTATTTGGGAACTAAATTGAATTCGAGACTTTTAAACGCGTTAAGACGTATGTATTATTAATCAGAGAAAGATGGGCTACTAGTCAAGGAGATAAGGTTTAGTCCCAAAAAGTAGTGTCTGACCCTTAGAATCTCCTCTGCTCTGAAGTAATTGTGTTAAAATATTTTTAATAGTCCTTTAAGTTAAAGGAGACAAAATTTGGCGACACTGTAATCAATTTGAAAGATTGGGCGATCGGCGAGGGATGTTTTCTTCAAAATTTGGCAACACTGAACATAGGGCAATGGCCAGGGGGATGGGTGATGGGCTATTACTACAGGCTGGTTTTTCGGCACCCCTGTCCCTCAAAGCTTCGTGCCACATCACACAAAAAAAACGCCCATTTCCTACAGACGCTGCATAATACTGGTCGACACGGGCGAATTTTCATTGAAGACAACAAGACGACTAAGGAATATTGCTTCTTTGTTCCCTGGCAAGTCGGGTAACAGAATCACTTTTTGCAAGTCAACTGCAAATACACATATTCCAGTTTCTCCACTTTTAGTTGCGACACGTTGATAGGCATGTGTAGCCTTCCGTGCCTGTTCAATGTGTTCTTGCCAGTGTTGCCTGGAAACATCAACATCGTGAGTCTTATTTGCAGCAGCAGAAAAAGGTTCAAATTCTCCATTTACACCTTCATCGCTGCTGTTTTCTTTGCTGCTATCATCGTTCTCCATGAGATTGTACACACTCAGGACAAACATCACATGCTGGCATCTTTAGCGAAATGTTCATTTCCTTCAACTGACGTCAGTAAGTGTCGTGCAACACAACTGGTACTGGATTCTTAGTAACAAAGTCCTGATGTTTCAGATCAACCGTCAAAGAAGATGGTAGATATCTGATGTTTGATGCATATTTGCGATGATAATGTGGCATAGAGGGTCCAAAAGAAATGACATGAATGTTCACATTATCAACTACTTCTGATAGTAGCTTTTTGTGAGGACTCTGCCTACCCCTGAAATCCATCATGCGCTCACCAACTAGCCCACTTTTCATCTGTTTCTTGCAAACCTCCATCTTCACTACCACAGTGTTATGTTTCTTCGAAAGGTAGAAGTGTCTTGTTTCATTTTTTTGGTGGACTTTAACCGATTGAGGGTCACTTTCTACCGTCCGTCTTTTTATGCACTCCAGCCTCACACAGCTGGCCAGAAATTTGGTTCTTGATGCATAGCTTTCTTTCCAAAAACTTTCCCAGATGTTTTTTCTGGTCCCAATGTCAAGCTCCTTACATTTCCTTTTACATATAATATCACAGTAGTTTTCAATAAAAGGATGCTTGCACTTAGCATTTTCTTTTTTTTTGCCTTTTCACTTTTGTTTCTTTTTCTTCGAGGGTTGCTCCGTATTCACAGACGCAAAAATACAAGTTCTACTTACTCTGCATTTCTGTTTTAAACTCTTTGCGTTGCGATTTGCACCGCGAGTCTTGCAAGTAATTCTCCTCCACTATTAGTGAAACCCTTCATTATTCTTCAGGCTTCGCTATTGTTCTTTCTAAAAATTAAAGAGAAGAAAGTGGTGATTATGATAAAATTTTGCTGTTTATCCGTGAAAGCCGTAGACACTTGGTTTTGTCTGCTCGGTTTTTGCTGCAGATACTAGGTTTTGCCACCCATTTTCCTGCTGGATGTAGATGCTAGGTTTTAAAATTCTAGTATGTGCATACTAGGTATTGGCTGTGGAAAACCGATAAAATCCGTTTCTATCACTTTAGATACTAGGTGGTATCTCAGCAACTATTGCAGTTAGAAAGGTTCTGACTTCACCACTAGATGCCGTGTTAAGATTAGGGGAGATCCATCCTTAACTCAAAATTGATTTTTTTTTTGTAGATACTTGGTTTTGTTAGAGGACAGCCAAAGTATGAGGCTTAATTTACAACATATGCATCCAAAAATAAGACACAGTGCGTAAGCATATTTTCATAAATGGTTTCCAAACTCCGCAACAAAGTTTGCGTCATGGGATTCCTGAACTCTTAATAAATGGGCCAACATTACAATACGGATGTTCCATAGCGAAATCACAGCATAAATATCTCAAAAATAATATTTGGTGAAATCGAAGGTTTTTAAGGGTTGTAAAGTCCTTTATCATTAGTCTACACGTCAGTTTAGACTTAAAAGAACCAGTGCTCTCTAGTTGTGTTATCCCCCCCTCCTCGGGGAGGACGGATAATAGTTCCCTTATTATCCCTCCAAAGTTGGATTATCCCCTCTCCTAGATAATCCGTCAAAAAGAACGGATTATACTAGAAATTTGGGATGGGTTCAATCGGTCAGAAATTCAAAGACCTAATGCTCTTATCAAGTGACAGAACGGATCAAAAAGCACCAAAGCTTCCTTTAGCACCCTCCCCGGTATCAGATCAAAGTTTTTGCTCAGCCTAAAAAATATGCATCCAGGAGTGATACGATGCACATTACACCCCTAAGGCCGCATCTCAATCGCCATATTGAAATTGGAATCTTATGTGGATTTTTAGTCTGTAAGATTGCAGGGCTCCAAGTGGGGCCGTGGAATCCATGCCGAAGCCCCTCAACAATTTTATACTTATGGAGATTATTTCACCTCTGTCGACGCTTGAATATTTAGGGTAGCCTAAAAATTATTATGAACTATTATGACACACGAGAAGGCAATTGCCTAGTTTACGAAACGTCAAAGATTACATTATAACTGCTTTATTTAAATTAATAACATTAATAAGTCGGTAATTACAAATTTGAAATGCTCAGCTTTACAAAACGCATCCAACCTATAAATATAAACATCAATATTTGTGCTAATCACCCATCCCTACTAATAGTACTATTGCCTACACCAAGGCCGTACCTAGGATGTTTTTTCGGAGGTGGTTTCGGAGGTGGTTTTCGGGGGGGGGGGGTACACAAAAAAACCACAAAAACGCACACAAAATTTGTTTATAACCATTTTTGTTACGTTTTTACCAGTAAAAAAAAACTTTCCGGGGGGTGGGGTTCAAATCCCCCTCACCCCCCCCCCCCCTTTGGGTACGGCCTTGGCCTATACTATGGTACTATTACCACCTCTCTTGAAAGTTTCTACGAAGATACTTTACCTTGATCATAATTGGTGGGTGCCAAATTAAAAAAGAAACATGGTTAAAAAAATCAGAAAAAACGCTACGAACATGAGGCCCAAACAGCTTAAGCAGGTGTAGCTTTCCTTCAAAAACTTAAAAGGCCTTAAACCGTTTGTAGCTTTCCTTTAAAGCTTAAAAGGCCTTCAACCGTTTGGGCCCTAAAAGGCCCAAACAGCTTAAGCAGGTGTACCTTTCCTTTAGAGTTTAAAAGGCCTTCAACCGTTTGGGCCTTAAAAGGCCCAAACAGATGAAGCAGCTGTAGCTTTCCTTTAAAGCTGTAGCCGTCATTGAGAAACAACACACTAGTGTTTGAACTTTACGAACGAAAAATTGCCAAATTTGTTGCCGGTGTTGTCAAATTTAACTAAATAGCTTTGCTTATTCATTTCCACGTATCATGTCGCAACACTGACAAACTGCCTTAATTTTATCGTGTGAAAAGACCTAATATGGACCCTGGGGTCAAAATTATTTTTACATTGATATCCTTATAATATTTTATATTGATATGATAGGGACTTCAAAATGAATGTCGAGGACACAATATCTAGTAATGCATGGTAATATATACAGAATACTATTTTCTATTCTAAGTTGTATTGAGTTATTACTAATTGAAATAATAGCTGTTGTAACATTAAAAATAACTTTAAGTACATCTTATAAATTCTGTGGAGGATGGAGAATTAAAAAAAAACTGGGCAAATGTATTGCAATCTATTGAAATAATTGCAGTAATCTTGGGGTCTGAGAGGGGAGCCTAAGGCCTTCAACTTCTGTAGGCGTCGGTCTATGATACTGACTAATTCGTTTTCAAAACCTGACACGAATTTTTGAGCTTAGAGGGCCTTACTCTGTGAAGAGGTCGTAGTTGGCCTATAATATTAGAATAATATCACGCGAACAATTTGCTTAACTTTTTCTTATTTAAAGTTATGGCATATTCTCACTTAATGAGGTTTTTACATCTAGAAGCATCAGTCTAATTATAACGTAAGTTCTGCAAACATCTCTAAATTTGAGCTGCAGAACCCCAAGAAGATTAAAGCATGTCAAAATTCGAGCAAAGACCTCACACAACCATTTGTTACAAAAAGGGAAACGTTTCAAATGTACTGTCTTTACTGTGTTTTTCCCCTGATAATGATGTTGAAAGGTGATCACGAACGTTTGTGAGATATGTGCCATTGTTGGCAAACTGAAATTATTTTTCGACTTTTTTGGCTTTGTGGTTGATGAAGAACAAACAACATAGTGTTTTTTATATTACCAAATACTGGTATAGTAGCATTGCATAACTTAGATATTTTTTTCAAGTGAGAGTCAGAGGTATCAAATTTAACATAATTAAAAAAAATTTAAGAATTTTTAAACTATTTAAAAAAAGACAGAGACTTCTTTAAATGGAGAGGTAGACGCATCGCAAGAATATTGGACATGACCTAACAAAATTAAGAACTTCGTCATCTAGAATCAAACGAAAAGCAGGTTTCCTCGAATGGGTGAGGAGAGGTCGTAAGGAAGGATTTGAAGGAAAGTGGAACTTCTTGGGAGGATGTAGAGGGAAGCTTTGAATCGATTGAGGTGGAGGAGTGTGCGTAGCTGTGTTGGCCTCAGGAGACTTGGTGCTTCAGTGAGTCGTTAGCAGTATCAGTTTCCTTCAAAAATGATAAGGATAAAACAAAAAATTTCTAAAAGTAATTTATTTAATAGCGAATTACCTTATTAATACCCATATATATATATATATATATATATATATATATATATATATATATATATATATATATATATATATATATAGGCTACCGCAGAATGCATTGACCTACATCATTATTACAAAATATAACATTTATAAAATACAGAACACTATATAAAATTACGCCCTTCATATATTGTCTAACATTAACATACCCCCTAGATTTTTAAAAAACAACTTTTTGCATCTCCATAAAAAAATGAAAAAAAATTCTTGTCCCCCCTCCCCACAAGCATTTTCTTGAACTGGTGCCACTAATCACAATACTAATATTCTAATAATGAAGTATATATATATATATATATATATATATATATAGACTACCGCAGAATGCATTGACCGACAACATTATTACAAAATATAGCATTTATAAAATACAGAACACTATATAAAATTACGCCCTTCATATATTGACTAACATTAAAGGTAGGCCCTATAACATGACTTTCAAGCAAAAATACGAACCAGAGTCCATAATAACCGACAGTTTAAAAACGTGTTTTGAAAAAAAAAACTGTCTAATGAGAGAAAATCACAATTTCTAGCTGATTCGGGAGCGGTAACTATTATTTTGGTTAACCTTAACCTTAAAAATTTATTACAAAAATACAAATTTATGGAACTTCTAAGAACAGCCCAAAACCCATTGAAAATAGAGTCGGATTGAAATGAAAAGTAATTTTTTATTGTTGAAAACACTACATAGGAGAATTACAATCCCCACCTTGAATCGCTTTTTCGCTTGAAAAACACTGATGTGTCTCCTTTTTTTCTTATTTTTTGGCCAGGGGTAGTTATACCAAAACGATGGATGCAGAAGTTCGGAGAGGGCTAAACTGAATGAAAATCGTCGTAGGCCGTTCTAGTCGTTTTTTTCAGTATCAAAAGAAATCATGCCACACCGATGTAGCCGCAGCATTTTATCCATGAAAACATAAATTTTGTCCCGAAAAGGGACAAAATTTTCAGAAAATCCAAGATTTCCAACCAATTTTGTATGGTCTAAAACGCTAAATACAGGGTTTTGAGCCCACCGTCCTGACAAATCATAGCGAATAGTGTTTTCCCCCATTTTATACCACAAAACATCAATATTTGCCCAGACAGGGTCAAAATGTAAGGAAATACAAATTCCAAGATAGCCAGTTTATTTGTCATGGTCTAAAACCTTAACCAAGAGGTTCCCTGCCCTCTCCCCATATTGAAACATGGCTATACAGCTTGGGCAATCGCGCCTATAGCAGCAATATAAAAATATAGAATTTTTCTTACATACATACCACCCCTTCAAAGTTGACATTTCTCCTACCGGGCCGCTGTAAAGAATGTAATAAAGCAACAAGGCCGTATCCAGAGGGGAGGAGTTGACCCCCCCCCCCCAATGTTTTCTGACTCGTAGAAACGTAAAAAAATGGACATAAAAAAATTTTGTATGTGGTTTTTGAGGTTTTTTTGTGCACCCCCCCCCCCAAAAAAAAAATATTTTTTTAGTAAAAACCTTTCCAAAAAAAATCCTGGTTACGGTCTTGTAAAGCAGTAATTCCAATAGGACGCTTCACTTAAAACAAGAAAAGGGCTGAACAGTGTGATAACCAGGCTGAACAAAAGCTAAGATGAAATATGAAAAAGAGATATCTGATCTAATCAACCTCACGTTCAATATAGCTGATTGGGATCTTTTCCGTTATACTATACCACTATTATATACTATATGTCATACTATACTATATGCCACGTTATACTATATGTCACAAAAGAGTGACATATGGCAAGATGCATGAGAAATGCATAAAATGGGCTATACATTTGCACACTAGGGGGGTTGGAGGTAAACTGAAAAGAAGCACTTTTAGGAATGATATAAGTAAGAATTTTAGGATTACTTATATCATTCCTAAAAGCACTTCACTTTTTTACCCCCCCCCCCTCTAGTGTGCAAATATATAGCCTAAATATATATATTTTTCAATCATTTTTCCATACGTAACTTTTGTTTCAACTTAGGCCTAATACCCGTAAACGACAAAAAACATTTTAAATAGTATTATAGATCAACCCCGTATCCAGGATTTTTTCGGGGGGGGGGGTGTACGAAAAATACGTAAAAACATAAAAAAAATTTTTTACGTTTTTACGATGCGGACAAACAATTTTAGGAGGGTTAAAACCTCCTGCCCCCCCTGTATATGACCTTGGCATAGCGTAACGGAAAATATTCGCTGAGTGTAGTTAATTGCAATTATATTTTAAATAAGCACAATTATCATGCTCTATTGAATACTGTTTGGGAGCAAAATCAATTTTATGTGAGCAAAGCCGTTTTCAGGGCAGGGGTTAGGAAGTTTAAAGCCCCCCCCCCCCAAAAAAAAAGTTTGTCCACTCATAAAAACGTAATAAGAATGCATAAAAACCAATTTTGGAAGCGTTTTTAAAAGTTTTATCGTACCCCCACCCCCAAACAAAAATCCTGGATACGGCCCTGTATGTGAGTAATCTGAAAATTGAACGAAAACGACAAAGGGCTTAAATCAAGAGTACTAAGTTTCCCTCAATACGCGTATGCTGTCCCTATTATTCGAGTGGCCATCACATCAGTAAAACTCCATCACCACAATGGCCCCAACATCAATAAAATAAGTAATTTCAAATTTAGTAACGTTGTCTTCTCTAAAATTCTGACAAAAATTAAACATTTCTGGAATACCCTACTATTCATCTGGCCGCCATATCAATAAAACCACGCGCATGACTATACTTCGGCTATCAAAATTACTAAAGAAAAATTACCGGAGTTGCCGGCAGTGTTTGTCTATTCTTATAGCATACCAATCTTTGTGCTTACTTTGCATGTGCATATCAGGGGGTCTTCTTAAGCCCCCTCTTGACTATGGAATCTAAGACCCCCACCGTCAGCAGTCATCATCAGTCTTACCTAAATTGTCCCAGACTAATAGCAAGATTAATTGATAACCTATAAATCCAATGGTCAGTAACTTTTTGCAGAAATACTGTCTTTGTTTTTCTAGTTATATTTATGGTGAATTTTAAGGGGGCTAAATTTGACAGTGTGATGAGTTCCTATCTAGCAGGGGGCCCAAAATTCATAAAATGGACTTGCAATTTGTCTGAGCCTAATAAACAATTTGTAGTGGTTGATAAGGAATGTATTTTTAAGGAGCTAACTATAATTGCTTGGGAACAACTTGATTTCCGAGGGATTAGCGTCAGTAGTTGCTATTCAAATTTATGATTTACCATTGAAATTTACTTCAAACCATCGAGTTTCTTTTCTTTACATTTTTTTTTTTTTTATTTGAACAAAAATTGAACGATAAAACGAAATGATTCTTTTATCATTTCGTTGTGGGGGGGGGAAAGCATTCCATATATTAAATATGAAACCTAACCTAACCTAGGTACCTTTTTCGCCCCCTAAACCCCCAAAAACAACAGTTTAAATATCGTATACGCAATGAAAACTACGCTGTGCATTTCATTACTCTATAGCGCTGTCTTGAATTAACCCGTCAAAAACGGGTTTTTCGTGACTGGTTTCCTTGTAATGGCCCATATAATGGGAAAGTGCCGGTGGCTCAAATTAGAGACTCGTAAAAAGAATAATTCGTAAGGAAAATCCTTTTTAAAATCCCATTTAAAAAAAAATTGAACGATACAACGAACTGATAGGATGACTGAACGGCTGCTAGATCTAAGCTTGATAACCCGTATATTTTTAGACGAACTATATATCCAATATAAAATCCCAGATAAGGTTTTGAAAAAAAAAAAATTCTTTACTTTTTCAATTTCATGAAAAATGCCAACCTCTTGCTATGTCCAAAAAAGAGGAAAAAAACTGAATAAAAATATTCATTTAATCCTAAAACAGTAAAATAAAGGTACGTGCGGTGCAATTTATTTCGGGATTAAGCTCAGTTACGGTAATTCACTATGTCACATCTTTGGAAAATAAAGGCTTATACTCCATCCCCTCAAGCAAAGCAAGTTCCTCCTATTCGTTGAATGCTTTTCTTCGAGTCCTAGGTTATTTAGTGTATTCTTTTTTCTATAAAAAACCTTATATTATCTTTATCACAGAACAAAAGAGGTAAATCAGAGCTTTGGGTAACAAAACAGTCTATACGCTGTTTCACACCTCTGCAAAAAAAATATTCTGATGAACAACACTAAGCTTATTAATAAGAGTAAAAAACACAAAATAAATTTTCAGTTTTTGCTCTATGGTGAAATTTATTTGGTGGGACAAACCGCCTTTTCAAGTACCTCAGTAGAGCTAACAAGTACGTCAGAAATACGAAAATACGATAAAATTTTGAAAATAAAATAAAGACGTATCGAGAAGGGAGGGGGTCAGTTATGCGCCTAAAAAAAAGGCGAATTTTACGACTTTCTATATAGTGTCAAACCATTAAAGACGGTTCATCTAGGATGTAAAGAGATGTCCATAATCTAAAAAGGGCAAAAATAAATCCTTTTCATTCGAATCCCATATGTTCTTTTAATTGATTTTTCTGATCATAATGTGACCGTCAAAAAGCATACTTGGCAAGGGATCAGCAACTTTAACGGATTACGTTAAGACAGGGTTCATTTCCATGCATCCCCAAATTTTTGGATCCTTCTGCCTGAATGTTAAAATCACCAAGGACATCAAAATTAAAAAAAAAATGCCCCCTGGATGCATTTTAGGTCTCTTCATACCTGAAAACCGTAAATTTCTAAGATATTTCTGTTGGTAGTTCCAAAACTATGAGGTTTCTAGGCCAGTACTATATTTTTGTCAGTGTTGCCAAGTTCAACCATGAAAATAATTATAACTAAAATATTGGACTTTTATTAGTACATGCAAAGGGAAACTTATAATGGCGTTCACTTTCTTAATTAAAGTTTTAACTCATTATTATATTTCTATGTTCTTTTTAAGGCTCTTAGAACGAATTTTTTCATTAAAAAAAAAAAAAACAGAAAAAAACGCAATCTCTCTCAATCCATAGCTCAGTGCTCGGATCAAACAATAATTTTAGATGTTAGGAACCGTTAATTTATCTCATTTTATACAAAGCCCCCACCAGGCTTTATAATCAATTAAATTTTTTACTAGCCTCCTATTTTCCTTCAAAAAACTTTTTTTTTCCGGACGGTGTTGAAAACCAGGATGAACAATAGGCCAGACAACACGCGCAGAAGGGCAAACATAAAATAGAATAGGCACATAAAAACCTTCAGTAAGGCTACAATAAAAAAGAAAGAGTAACAAATAAGTTTTATGATTCTATAAGATTTTAGGACAAAGTAGTTTTTATCCTCTACTCACGTTTAATGACAAAAACAGGGAAAACAATGATACGGGGCTTAAGGCTGAAAGGTGTTAGACAAATATCTACAGTGCATTGTCCTGTTTGGTCAGTGCACTGACCAAAATAAGATAAATACGGGGTATCTAGCCTACAAGTGAATTTATTTTGGGTGACTTAAGTGAAAGATTTTTGTGAGCGAGAAAGGAGGACATGACGTATTTTGGAATAACGAGAAACTTCTAAACGTCCAAGGATCCAAATGAGGTAAGAGAAAACCAATACACGGCGCTTGCTTTGGTCGAGAGGATGGATTACAAATCTTTGCTTTCAAAATGTCACATAGCGCCTTTTGGATTACCACATCCAACATGCATCTGTTAAAGCTTCCTAAAATCAAACCTAACATTTTCACCTGCAAACAGGGTTGCAATAACAATCACTTCCTAAAGTGCTACAATTGCCCAAATTCGCGTACTACACAGCGATTTTCGGTACTAAAGTCAAAAAATTTTTTGTGCGTGTCGTGGCCGCGACACGCGCATGGTCCGTTTAAGTGTACTTAGATTAGTTTTTAGGTCAATGTTTAATCTCTTTTATTGTAAAGGGATAAAAATGTTTCCATAAAAAATATAGCTGATCAGAGCGCTGAATGGGAACATGTCCGCGCACAGGCATATCCCTTATTTAAATGTATTTAGATTATTGTCATGCATAAAAATAAGAGAAAAGGTACTACATTCAATGTAGCACATGCTACAGGTGGCAACCCTGCCTGCAAACAACTGTGGCGATGATCTAGATCTCAGATGTGTTGATCATGATTGCCTCTGTTGCATTCTTCGGGTCAGCGCCGTGAACCAGTATCCAACAAGGAGATACATGAGCGCTGTAAACAACAGTACCAAGTCACGAAATTCTAAAGAGGCGACGCGTCGTCTCTTTACAAACTGGCTCGTGTGGCTGGGCCATTGTCTAAGGCACGAACACCGCCGATGTATCTCGAAGTCAACTATTAATAGCACGGCCACTTTCCACCTCTTGGGCCGGCTTTGGAATAAATCTTGGCTGTACCGTGTTGAAGCCGTTGTACATGATCGTGCCTCATGGAAGAGGCACGCACATAGATCCCGGGCAAAGCGGAGTGCCGTCTAGTTCTCGCCAAAAGTAAGTAACTCTGGCTATTTACTATCCAACAGCGTCCAAGTGGGTCACCCCGAGCCTTTTTTTTTTCTGAAGAAATTCACGAAATTTTCAATCTGTCTTTGACTCTATCGGGTACTCACTGAAAGACTTACTTAAAACTTAAAAACTTCTTCGCATGCTGACCAATGGTCTGCGTTGCGCAGGTACCGATCTCCTGTTTCAATGCCTTCGGCAGGGAGTGCACAGCGTGGTTGGGGGCAACATCCGACCCCTCCCCGGGGCCCCCCCCCCCCCCAGATTTCTCCAGGTAGTTATTTAGAGCTGAGTCGACTCTGACTGAGCTTACAGGATCACACCATTGACCCCTTTCCAAACCAAAAATTGTTAGGTAACATTGTTAGTGAATTTATCTAGCAAATCGAATCTTTGTTCGAGAAAACCGTTGGAGAACTTGAAGCTAAATATTCAAAAACTGATAATACAGCAAAGTCCAATGACCAGTTTCTACGCTATAAACTCTAATTAGAGCACTCATCAGAATCTACAGTAATGTAGATACTCTAGGTTTCTCACGGTGAGCCAATTCTTTTGCTGGAAGATAAACATATCTTCAGAGCTAGGCCAGCTAACAAGCTATACCGATTATTTTCTGAGTTAATTTCTTTTGAATTAATGTTTTTTCTAGAAAGTGATAAATTTAATTGTAGTGATAAAAGCAGAAAGCAATTATTCCGAAAATGGTTGTGGAACAGAAACTATAGGAATAAAATTCAAAAAGTTACCTTTTCATTGACGCCGCAAGAAAAAAAATATAATGTACTTGAATGAAACCCTTACAGAATTGACTGAATAAAACCAACATCAGCACATAGACAATTGCGATATACAGATTTAAATATAAAATAAACACCAAATTTGATGTAAACTTACTGTCCCACTTATAGCTTTCAATGCTTTAATATTAGTAAAGTAATTATTGATTAAAATTGGCAGACTTCGGCATTATTGAAAATAAATTTAAAAGACCTTCAGACTTATTTGGGATCCTAAATAAATGTAAGCTTTAGTCGGGAGACCACTGACCATAAATATGAAAAATCCGACAATTTTAAACCTGCCGTTGTTGCTAATTATGGACAAATTTTATTGCCTTGTCTATTCTGGCATGCTTCTTAAGACGCCAAAGCTATAGAATAGCATTGATTTCACGTGTTTTGCATCTTTAAGTGCAATTCTTCTGAAACCACCGTATTCCATAGAAGAAACATAAAATACACAAAATAGATTTTGGAAGCTATGGCAACTTTGACCCTGAAACACTGTTAAAGCTAAATTGCAACCATCGCCCTCTTCAAGGGGAAGGAAGGGGGCTCTGCTTTAAACCGTCACCCAAATATAGATAATACACAACATACGCGCTTTTTTTTTATTGAATGGTCAAACAGACAAAAATTACTTTTTCCACAGCTGAATCCGTCTCCCAAACAAATCCCTGGATAACATCTTTGAAAACGTTTTCCAACATCTTTTTTAACATAGAGTCTGTACGTGTTGGTTTGATTTCCTCCCTGGCCCAGGATTAGAAGGAGAGGCTTGAATTCGACCAAGAATTTAACCTGACATGATTGTACACGGGTACAATGTTTTCATTGCGCTAGAGAGGGGGGAGGAGGTACGACTCGTTATTTTGAATTTCACATAGTCAGCTTATACCTGAAGGACGTGTTGATGGATCGTGTTGAACACTTTATAAAATCTGTACGGGGCCCTAGTATTACTAACATCACGTTTGGGCTGCCTCTAACAGCCAAACCTCTACGAGTTGGCATCCATAGAAAAAAAGAAGTTTGTTGAAAAAATAAGTGAAAAAAAAAATACATTTTTGGATTTAATTATTTGAAACGTGCACCAATTTAAAATCAAAGTTTTTTTTTTGCGATTTCTGGCTCAATCAAAATTTCTTATTCGCAAAAAAGACCAAAGAGAAAAATTACACGATTTGAAACCCAAAATTGTGCCTTTTGAGGCGACCATCATCAGCAGAAGAACTTAGCAGTTTATCTGCTGGTGACGGTCGCTGTGTATGTGATCGAAATATCCAGAATTTTTGTCATTGTTTTTCACGCGGTCAAAGTGCCGCCACTAGCTGCATAAATTTTTAATTCGCAAAACTGATTTACAAATGATAATGTAGAAAAAAAATATTATACAGATGACACGGTTTCTGTTTAATTAGCTTCTTGTTTTCATAACAAAATTTAAAGAATGTCTTTTGCGTTTAACGGCTGATTTCCTGTTTTTAGTTTCATAATTAGCGTTTTTTAAAGATTGTTTTCATATTAATAGCCTCTATTATTCTCTTACATAAAGGTGGGAGCCGTAACCTATAAGGTTCCCATACTTACTAGCTTATATGCCATGCAAATGCTTCGATAATGATAGTGCCAAACTTTATTAGACCCCCTGCTGATACTTGACTTACTGGAAAAGGATACCGCCTTATCGGTAAATATAAGATACGAGAAAATAGTTGGCTTATATATTTTTAAAGTTTTAACTCTTATTTCTCTTTTCAGGGGATTTCAACTCCCTTTTTTGTGCAATTTAGCATAAGGAATTTTAGGCTTTAGCTATAAAAATTAAAAGGGTATCAAAATTCTCAAGAAAATAAAGAATTTGATTAGTGTGATTATTGTCAAGTTCCGAAATATTTTTAAAAAATTCCACACTTCACTTCAGAAGTTCAACTTAGTCTCTTCCTGTTTTGTTTAATTCTTTCTCAAGATTTTTTAAGTCCAAACACTTAAAATTACTTCTTCCTTTTTTTCCATAAGGCGTTAGTCAAGTTTTCAACAAAGAGTCAGGTTAAACTGCGTTAATTGGGGTGAAGGGGCCTGTGTCACCATAAATTTTGAAAAATACCTTTTTTGGGGTATCTACATTAAAAAATGCCCTTTTCAGTATTATTATTGAACATATAGAAAAAAAAGGCAGAATTGAATCATTTAGATATAGAAAACATAACTTTTTTTCTAAAATTTTGTGAATTGACGCTATTGGTAAGGTAGTCAGTGTAAAGTTATAAAATATTTTTAAAAATCGCCCAGTACAGACCCTTTAGAAGTTCAACATAGTCTCTTCCTGTTTTATTCAATTCTTACTAAAGATTTTTCAAATTCAAACAGTTATAAAAGTTTAAAAAATGCCCAACCCCACTAAAGTTAAAAGTTCCAAATCTGTGTTAAAAGTCCACAGCCCTTGTCAGTGTGTTAGGTTAAACAGAACACATTTTAACTGTTTTCCAAAACTATTGGGATAGAATTAAATAGGACCTATCCTTAAGGTCTTTTGTTGAAGCATGATATACGGAAATGTGACAGTGGATATATAGGAGCAGGATATAAGGCTGAAAGGAAAGGCGAACAGTGAAAGTGACAAATTCAAGCACGTATAAAAGGATAAGGGGGTGAGAAAATGTCCTACTTACGTGCCTATAAACCTTTTAACAAAATACTACCTGATGTCATTATGTATCTAGGAGAGTTTAATATAAGGATACCCAATAGCAGCTTGTTTTACAAAACCTCCCCTTAAATTCACTCCCCTATAAAAAAAATAAACAAACCAGTCCTTAAATTTACCAGTTTAATGTACCAAAAAAATGTCCCAATCCCTCCTCTAAAATGTCACATAGTGGACAACTTCGCACAAAGGGCAGTGAAAATGAGATCTGGTTGTTTTAACTGGCTAAGTGCAAATTTACATAGTCCAGTAGAGGCGTTTTTTTTTGGGGGGGGGGTGAGCACTTGCCCCGGGCCCAGAAATTATAGGGAGGCAACATTTCAAATAAATAATCAAAAGATTATAATCATTTTGTAATTTTAAAAAAATTATTTTTATCAAATAGTTCGTGGTAACGAACTGTAAGTAAGGAGCGACCCGGCTCAATGGTAACCGAAACTCTAAAAAACGGAATTTTGATACCAATAGATACATCAAAAGAATCAGATTTTAATTCTGATTTCAAATATATAAGTTTCATCAAGTTTAATTTTACCCATCAAAAGTTAAGCGCCTGAGAAAATTTGGATGATTTTCGAAAAAAGGGGGAAAGACCCCCTAAAAGTTATAGAACCTTAATGAAAATCACACCATCATATTCAACGTATCAGAGAACCCTACTGTAGAGGTTTCAAGCTCCTATCTACAAAAATGTGGAATTTCCATTTTTTGCCTGAAGAAAGATCACGGATGCGTGTTTGTTTGTTTGTCTTTTTTAGTTTTTTTTTTCCAGGGGTGATCGTATCGACCCAGTGGTCCTAGAATACCGCAGGAGGGCTCATTGGAACGGAAATTAAAAGTTCTAGTGCCCTTTTTAAGTGACAAAAAAATGGAGGGCAACAAGGCCCCCTCCCACGCTCATTTTTTCTCAAAGTCACCCAATTGAAATTTTGAGATAGCCATTTTGTTCAGCATAGTCGAAAATATAATAAATGTGTCTTTTAGGTTGACTTAATCCCCCACAGTTCCCAAGGGAAGGGCTGCAAGTTATGAACTTTGCCCATTGCTTACATATTGTATTGGTTATTGGGAAGTATACAGACATTTTCAGGAAGGATTTTTTTCTGGTGGGGGGGAGGGGGATGGAGGAGGGGGTTACTTGGGAGAATCCTTCTGTGGAGGATGTTTCTTTGGGGTAAGGGACATTTCTATGAAGGGGGCGCCGGATTTCCAAGCATTATTTAAAAAACAATTAGAAATTAAATAAAAAAAACAAGTTTTTTCAACTGAAAATAAGAAGCAACATTAGAACCTAAAACGAACAGAAATTATAACGTATATGAGGGGGTTCGCCCTCAAGTCAATACCTCGCTCTTTACGCTACAGTTTTTTTAGTGCTTTCAAAAGAGCTATCAATTCTAATTAAACGGCCTTTGTGTTTCAGGGGTTTGTGAATTAATTTTTTTTTAACTTTGAACGTAAAGGGCGTGGTATTGACTAAGGGGAGAACCCCCTCATATACGTAATAAAATATATACGTAATAAAACGGCTCAATAGTAATCGAAACTTTTAAAAACGGAATTTTGATGTCAATAAATGTATCATAAGAATGAGCTTATAATGCTGATTCTAAATATATGGATTTTATTAAGTTTAGTATTACTCATCAAAGGCTACGAGCCTGAGAAAAATTACCTGATTTTTTAAAGAGGGGGGAAACATCCCCTACCAGTGAAAGAATTATAATGAAAATCACACAGTCAGATTCAGCGTATCAGAAAACCCTATTACATAGGTTTCAAGCTCATATCTGCAAAAATCTTCAACTGTGTAGTTTTTGCCAGAAGAAAAATATACGAATATAGAAGTTCGTTACGTAAGTTAACTTGTAAACTACGTCAGAACCAATTTTATAGACAGCCATTAAGCAAAAGAAAATTAAAAATTTAATGCAAATTTTGTTTACTTATTCAATGACGGTGAGCCAAAATAAAAGCTGCATTAACTAAAAAACGATCAGAAATTAAATAAAAAAAACAAGTTTTTAAACTGAAAGTAAGGAACGACATTAAAACTTAAAACGAACAGAAATTATTCCGTATATGAAAGGGGCTTTCCCCTCCTCAACGCCTCGCTCTTCATGCTAAAGTTTGACTCTGTCTCACAACTTTATTTTTTAAAACAATAAAAAACTTTAGCGTAAAGAGCGAGGCGTTGAGGAGGGGACAGCCCCTTTCATATACGGAATAATTTCTGTTCGTTTTAAGTTTTAATGTCGTTCCTTACTTTCAGTTTAAAAAGCTTGTTTTTTTTATTTAATTAAAATAAAGAAGACGCAGTTGGCAGTAAGTGTATGTTAGCGAATTTAATCTGAAATTTTCATTTTTCCCATATCTTCACCACCATTCCTTGAAAATAAAAGTAAGTAGATCGAATTTAAGCAGTACTAAGTTGCAATTTAAGCAAAAACTAAGTGAACCGAATTCAGGAAATAGAAGCAATCATTTGGGACGGGACAATTAATAACTTTGCTGAGGCTGAAGCAAGAAAAGTAAGATTAATAATAAATGGAACATTTTTTAATAAATGTAAATTTTGTTAATAAGTGAAAATCTCGTTAACATTTGGCCTGAAAATTTTCGGGAGACAGGGGTGGGGAGTTAATCAAAATTTTGGCCCGTTCGCAAGAGAGGCCAAAACCATAACTATAACCCTGGATATCTTAAAATGAGTTTTTGGTTGAAGTGGGAGCCAGATTCAAAAGATAGAAAAGTGGTTGAAAAATAAACTATTACATAAGGTACCAACCAACTAACCAAACATCGTAAATGTTTCAATTTAAGATCTTCTCGATTTAATATCTAACAATCCATGACATTCATATAAAAAATATCACATTAAGCATATTTTTTTTCCTGACAGTAACAAGGACAGTGAAAATGAAATCTGGTTTTTTGAATTGGATACGTGCAAACTTACATTATATATACCTTAAAAACAGGAAAAATTGGGAATTCAATTTTTAATTTTAAAAAAGGATCTCCGCCAAGGCCGTATCCAGGGGGGGGGGGGTACCCGGTTTGAACCCCCCCCCTCGAAATTTTTGACTGAATCGAAAATAAGTCGAAAATTAGTAAAACCTAGGTAAAAATCAGTAAAATTAGTCGAAAACTGAGTCAAAAATTAGTAACCCCCCCCCCGAAAAAGTCAAAAATTAGTAACCCCCCCCCCCGAAAAAAATCTTGGATCCGCCCTTGATCTCCGCATGCAGTTATGGAGTTGTTCTTTGTAGGAGGAGTCAAATTCAAAAGATAGAAACGTGGGTGAAAAATAAGCTAAAAACATCTCAAGAAGCTGTAGAGAAACCAACAGATTGTTCATATTTGAATTTTACAGATGAAAACCGTTGCCAAATTTCACTAATTAGTTTTGCTTGTGTATTTTCAAGGTTCAACATGGTAACACTGAAGAAAATGTACCGAACCAAAACTTCATAACCATGAAACAACCGTTTTTTTTTAATTAATTAAGAAAACTTTTTCCACAAAATAAGTTTTTCAAAGAAAAGTAAAGAACTCCATTAAACCAAAAATGAGCAAAAATGAAACCCAAATCGAACAGAAATTACAATAAACAACCGAGTCAAACTCAAAAAGAGCAGAAATATCATGAGTTGGGCTCAAAACCCCTAAGCCTTCCCAAGGCCAGAACATAATTTGCACTTTACTGAAAAAATATAAATGTTTTTACTTTTATAACTTTAATAAATCAAATAGATTTAGCAGTTTGATTACTAAATATCAGTATATGTATATTAAACTGACAATGCACATTCATTTGTATTTTTTTCAGTAAAGTGCAAATTATGTAAAAAAAAAATAATAACACATTGTTCAAGCATCGTTCTTTACTTAGGCAGCGTGATTGCGCTGCCTATGAAATCGCGGTTAGCTGGTATAATTAGAACTAACATAAGTCCAGGGGGAGGGCAAATAATGATTTTTATTTTAATCTTTTTAGTACATTAAGAATAGAGTACTCTTTTTCTTTATTGCCAACAATAGAAGAAAAGACTTTTTCTATATATTTATTTTTATTATATATTTTGAATTATAAATATATTATTTTTTATTATATATTTATTTTCTATATATTATAGATTTTTTCTATATATACCAATTACGGCCACATGACTATAAAAAGGGTTTTGTGGGATTTTTTAATAACTTGAGCCTCGCCCTATGGATACCTTCAAATCCTGTTATTTAAATGACAACATTAATTTAAAAACGTTTGAAAATTAATGTTAAGAAGACTAAATCGTTAAGACTTCTTTTTCACAGTTGAAAAAAGTTTCTAAGAATGGGAAAAATAAGTCTCCTGAGTAAGACTAGAATATTAAAGCTACAATAATGACAGTCAAGGCCGTATTCAGAAGGAGGGGGGACTTAGGAGAGTTTGAATCTTTCTTTTCCCCACCCGAAATGTTTGTCCGACTCGTAAAAAACAAAACAAAAAACTAATGCATTTTTTAAAGTTTTTTTTTGTAACCCCTTTCCCTAAAGAAAAACCTTCTGTAATCCCCACCCCCCTAAAAAAAACAATCAGGGGCCTGGATACGGCCCTGATGACAGTAATAAAGTGTGGTTCTGAAACGTTGGCGCTTCCTACGATGTCGTAAGGATAGATTTAAGGGAAATGGGAACTTCTTGAGAGGGTGCAAAGAGGGAGGCTTTGAATAAATTGGGATGGAGGAGAGTGTGTAGCTGTGTTGACCTCAGGCGATTTGGTGTTGCAGCTGCAGTGAGTTGCTGTTAGTAATTTTCTACGATTTGTTTTGGGTAGCCCACCCATTTAACTGACTGTTTTTCAAACAGTAAGCTAAATGAAAACTGTGGTTCTATCCCGCTTTCTATAGGCTATAATGAGAAAAAGGTTAAGGTGGATAGGAGAGGTTATGTTTGTGATGAGAGGTCCCAGATTGCCAATGATTTGCGTCTTGCATTTAGGGCCAAACAAAACAGGTCGTCCCCATATGGTTTGGGATGAGGTGGCAAGAAAGGATGCACAGGAAAACAGAATTTCCCGGGAGGGTGTAAAGAGAGAAGCTTTCAATATATCGGGATAGACGGGCGTACACACCTGTGTTGGCCTCAGGCGGGTTGATGCTGCAATGAGTTGCTGGCAGTAGTAGGAGTTCGGTAACACTGGGATGATTCTCATAGCTATTTTGATTAGATTGACGTACTTGGCTCGTTGGGGTTAACTGAAAACATAGGGCTGCACTTAAACTGGGGGGGGGGGACGATTAGTTTTCTGAATATTGAAATTGGTGGTCCTTTTCATGCACGGGATGATTCTGTTCCTTTTAAGTTTTGACGTACTTCTGACTATTAGTTGAAGTTGATTTAAAAAAGTTTTCAAAAACAGGTTTTTCAAAGATAGTTTGGAAACTGGAATTGATGGAAGGTTTCCTTTACTCACTTAAAACAAACTATGCAAAACATAAAAAATAAATTTTTAATACCATAATCAATTTAACCGTGTTTTAAAGAACAAAACTATACTTTTCTTACATAAACAGGCAGAGGTGTTCAAGGGGGACAACTGGGGAACGCTTCCCCGGGCATCACAGACAGTACTGACAGTACTACACGTATTTGGCTACTGCAGCACTGACAGCATTGCATTACTCATTTAAAAAGAAAAGTCTTCTTATTCCAATGGTTCCCAAATCCATCAAAAAAGAAAGGAAAAAAACAAAAAATAGAAAAAAAATATCACTACTCCCTTTATACAACTGCTAAGTGTCCGTAACACCCGACCAATCAATCGCCTGAAAACAGTCATGGGATGTTCTACAACGGGTCATGATACGAAATTTTTTCCGGCGTACTTTTACACGGTCATTCAATAGATTTCTGGACGCTCACAAGAAGAGAGTACACTTTTTTTTTTGCACGAGGTCAAAAGCCAAGGGAGTATTTCTTATTATTAAAATTGCATAGTAAATAGATTTGATTAAAAGGTGAAAAATCTTATGCGTTGTTTGGTAAAGGCCAACTCACAATGAGATTTTGCTGATGCCAAGATTTAGCTAATGCTAATTTGAGCCAGTCCAAATTTTTCAACCAATCAGAATATTCTATGGGAAACCTGATTGGCTCAAATTAGCGCCAGCTATATCTTGGTATTAGTAAAACCTCATTGTGAATGGGCATCCCTGTTTTGTCTCATGGTTGGAGAATGGGTTGAGACTCACATGAAATCTTTCTTCTGTTTTTGGTGTGGGGGAAGCACGGGGAGTTAGTTGGGGAAGGCGCGGAGACTTACAATTTTGTGTTTGGGGCAAGAGTTGAGAGTATTTTTTCTTCATGCGCTCCGGTTTCTCCTATTTTCTGATAGCCTCTGGCTAGTAAATTATAGGCTATTTCCCATAGTCTGCGATACAGCCAAGAAACTCATTTTTATTCGCTTTCATAATATAGCTACGTATATAGCTTAAAACACTTTGAATTATTGGTCAATTTCTTGCTTAGAAACAAGCAAAAAAAGTATAAGATTTCACAACATAACATTATATCTGGTGGACGACGCTTAGTCTGAAATCCCGCTGTCACAAATTAATACCAAAAGGGAATAAATAATTATTGAAATGTTAAAATCAATACTATATTACCAATACCATGCATTAAACAATACTTAAATGAAGTCGGTGTACCAAAATTTGCCAAGCGTTCTATGTTAGTTTCTCATCAAAGATAATTTATGCTCAACTTTCTTATGCATAAATGTTGGCAATTAGCATAAGCAAACCATAGTCCATAGCTGCAAAATTCGAATTCAAGATACTAAAAATCTCATTTTTAAATCATCAAGATAAACCAGGCAACTTATTTCATGACTTTTTGACGTTAACATTTTCTGTAGCCTACTGCTAATTTCATCTTCACCCATATAGTAATTTATGAATTTTCAGACACTTCCCTCTTTTTGTTTAATATCTAAGTATAGGGTGTCTGAAATAGTTATGGTGTTGTTATTACTTAATACAAGGGAAAGAATAAAGCTAAAATACATATTTCTCGTGAGCCATGCAATATCTTCACACTCTAATTATCAAAATTACATGCTTGCAATCACTTTAAAACATAATACTTACATCCAAAGAGACCGACATAAAATTTGGCGAAAATGGTAACCATCTAAGGATGTAAATATAGACAACAGTTTCCAGAGCAAAACCACATATCTGAATCTTTCAAAAGTTTATAGGAGAGCAAAAATAAGGTTTCTAAAGGTGTCGACAACGCTGTTTTTTTGGACAACTTTTAAATGAATTTTTTTTTGGGGGGGGGGGGCAAGATGACGGTATATTTTGCGCTGGGGAGTAAGTAAGACGATTTTTCTCTGATACTTAGATAAAAGTAACACACTACCGTTTTTTATAGCATGCCGTGGTCAAGATTCGCTGCTATTCAATAATATTTACACTGACCAGTCTACATTGTCATGACGAACAAAATTATTGTCCAAGTTTTACCAAGACTAAAACAGAAACAAGCTCGAGGTAGGTGATTTAGGCAACCTTTAAATACAACCCCCCGTCTTTAAATTACGAGGAGTATCTTAAAAAATATCTATTTTAGATAATACTTATTTCAAAGAACCCAATAAACCAAGGCCGTATCCAGGGAGGGAGGGTTAACCGGTTTGAACCCCCCCAAAATTTTTGACCGACTCGAAAATAAGTCGAAAATTAGTAAAACCTAGGTAAAAATCAGTAAAATTAGTCGAAAACTGAGTCAAAAATTAGTAAACCCCCCCCCCACAAAAAATTCAAAAATTGGTAAAACCCCCCCTGAACAAAAATCCTGGATACGGCCCTGCAATAAACCATTCTTGCTTTGTTAAGACAGCTTTTGACAAAAGTCAAATTTTCCGTTTGATAGCCGGATGTCACATCGCCTGGCAAAAAATGATTTTATTGGAAGAATATTCGGGCCAGTCTTGTTTCAAATGAGAGTCAAATATTTTTTTAGCCGGTCGACAAAACATTGTGGCGATAAATAAAATCTCCCTCTTCATGTCTTGTTAAAACGTACTGCGGCACGGATATATTTTTTCCCATATTCAAAAGAATCTTTTGTTTTACGAGTATTTTTCAAGGGCGACTTAAGCTACTTTCACTATCAATATCAATAATACATTAAATCCGGAATATATATCGACGTCGTTTGGTCGCTTTCGCTTGAGGACCGTTCACAATGAGACTTCACTAATAATGAGGTTTAGCTTGCGCCAATTTCAGCAAATGAGATTTTTCTATATTTTTCTGATCTGTCAAAAATTCTGATTGGCTCAAATTAGCGCTAGCTAAATCTCGGTATTAATAAAATGGGTACTAGTGCATTAGATGGTAACTTTTATATACTATGCAAGGAAACCAGTCATGCAGTGACAGAAGAAACCCGCCAGAGACCGGTTATTTTCAAAGAGACCGCTATTAAGATTAAAATAAAAAAACAAGTTTTTTTATCTGAAAGTAAGAAACGACGTTACAAATTAAAACGAACGGAAATTATTCTGTATATGAAAGGGGCTCATCAACGCTTCGCTCTTTACGCTAATGTTTTTTATTGTTTAAAAAAAATAGATTTGTGAGAAAATAAAACTTTAGCGTAAAGAGCGAGGCGTTGAAGAGGGAACAGCCCCTTAAATATACGGAATAATTTCTGGTCGTTTTAAGTTTTAACGTCGTTCCTTACTTTCAGTTAAAAACTTGTTTTTTTTTTATTTTAATTTTTGAACGTTTTTGAATTAATGCATGTTTTTATATTCGCTCACCATCCATGAATAATTAAAACAAAATTTGAATATTTATTTTAATTTTATTTGGTTAAATGGCTTATTCGAACTTGTTTAATTTATTTACGAACGTTTTTATTAGTAATAAATGTAAATAACTTACGAATTAACTTACGTATCGAAGTTGTATTTTAATTGATTTTTAAAACGTATGTTAGGGGGGTTCACCCCCTAGTCGATACCCTTTTCTATAAGCTAAAGTTCAAATTGTGTTGAAAGTCTTTAAAAATAGCCCCATAATCAAAAAGGTCGTTAATTAGAATAAACAGCTCTTATGAAAGTACTAAGACATCTTCGGGTTAAAGAGAGAGGTACTGACTAGGGGGTGAATCCAATCATAGATGTAATATTTTCTGCTCGTTTTAATTTTTGATGCTGCTCCTTACTTTTAGTTGAAAAACTTGTTGTTTTTATTTAATTTCTTATGTTTTTCTTTAATAATGATGGGAAATCCGGCACCCCCTTCATAGCAATGTCCCTTCCCCCATGAAAACTCCCTTCATGGAAATATCCTTCCATATAACGCCCGACCCCCCCCCCCTCCACCAACCAGAAAAAATCCCCCCTTAAAACGTCTGTATACTTCCCAATAACCAATACTATATGTTAACATTGGGTAAAGTTGATAACTTTCAGCCCTCCCCCCGGGGACTTCGGAGGATTAAGTCATCCTAAAAGACATAGTTATTATATTTTCGACCATGCTGAACAAAATGGCTATCCCAAAATTTTGATCGAGTGACTTTGGGAAACAAATGAGCGTGGGAGGGGGCCTAGTTGTCCTCCATTTTTTGGTCACTTAAAAAGAGCACTAGCACCTTTCATTTCCGTTCCAATGAGCCCTCCCACGATATTCTAGGACCACTGAGTCGATACGATCACCCCTGGGGAAAAAAAACAAACAAATTAACACGCATCCGTGATCTTTCTTCTTGCAGAAAATGCAAAATTCCATATTTTTGTAGATAGGTGCTTGAAACCGCTGCAGTAGGGTTAGCTTATACGCTGAATATGATGGTGGGGTTTTCATTTTTAGGGGGTCTTTCCCCCTTTTTTTGAAAATCAGCCAAATATTCGCAGGCAGGTAACTTTTGATTAGTAAAACTAAACTTGATGAAACTTATATATTTTAAATCAGCATTAAAATCTGATTCTTTTGATGTATCAGTTGGTATCAAAATTCCGTTTTTTAGAGTTTCGGTTACCATTGAGCCGGGTCACTCCTTACTTACAGTTCGTTAACTGTTTGAAATGGAATGAAGAGCAGTTTTCATTGCGTTTCCGATATTTAAACTGTTGTTTTTGGGGTTTAGGGCGGGATGTACCTAGGTTAGGTTAGGTTACGTATATAATATATTCTATGTTTTACCCCCCACCAACCACCCCACCTCTTAATGTTCAAATGTAAAGTCCAAATTTGCTTCTAAACTATTATATATTAATACTATTTTATTTTATTTAATTAGCATTAACCAAACTTGACTTTTTAGAAGTGACCATCTAATGCACCAGTACCAAAAAATATAACTGTAAATCGTCCTTTAATAACATTTACTCTCTGACTTCAGCTTTAACAGTTTTAGATAAGTTTCGAATAAGACATAGCTTTGATACTAAAGGACCATGACAGCTGACTCCTTAGAGTTTCTAAGAGCGAAAAATAAAAATTGAGATAGAACTTTTGGAATTAGGGGGGCAACAATCCCTTGCCAAAGCCTAAGAGTGCAGTTTAGCCTACTAAATGAGAAGTTCTCACCTTCTAACCACATGATCTCGTGGAATAACATGACCCTCACACATTATTTTCTCGTGAGCAATCCCGTATCTTGCGAAGTCCTGCGAAGTAAGTAGGTTACAATAAGTCTCAATTGTTAAAATTAACTTAAATTTGAACGTTATTTCAAAAATTAAAGGTTAGTCCTCATTAAGCTAAAATATGAAACATTCAAACAGACAAAAATAAAGAAATAAATCAGACATTAAACTTTATACAATGTCTCTAACATTAAATTTCAGGTAAAAAAGAAGATATAGTAACAACAAAACCAAAAAAAAAAACCAACAAAAAAAAACGAAAAAAAAAACAAAAGAGGAGCAACCTTAGCAATAATTTAATAATAAGAGGTCTATTTCAAGGGGGCGTCAACAATTTATTGCAAACAATGGTACACAATGGCTCTCCAAGGGTTCGGGAAAATAGTAAAACTTAAGCGGTTTGTTTATTGACCCTTCTCTTTTTTGTGCCAACTGAACAACTACTCCCCTCCACAATTCAAGAGAGATGAAATTAATTTATGAGAACAAACAAAGGACCAACATATATAAGAAATAATGGGCTACTAACCTATGTGACTAAAGAAAGCCATAAACCCCTATCCTTCGGTTGCCGGCTGCGAGCCATTTGGAGGAATATTTCTGTATTTTCGATGGTAAATGAATGTAATATTATGGTTGTTTTTGGGTGGCATGGCCAAAGAAGCATGAAGTAGTTGGTGCTCTTCTTGCACAATCTTAGTGAGTTATTAGGTGAGAGCGCGGTCTTTCGATGGCATGAGTAGAGAGCTATCTTATACTCGTGTCAGGGCTCCTTATTTGGGTATAGAACCACGTGGTTTATGGATTTTGTCACTGAGAATGGAAAAACAGTATTTTTCTCACTTGAAAAAACAGGAATTTCCTCACATTGATGGTCGTTTTCTTTGACGGTTATGGGTATTGGTCGATTTATTTGATGTTTTTCATGGATGTCAATAGTAATTTATTTCTGTTTTATGGTTTTGTCAGTGAAAATTTGAAAAAACAGGAATTTTGTCACTTTTATGTCTGTTTTCATGGATGGTTATTTGTGTTGGTCAATTTATTTGATGTTTTTCATGGATGATTTATGGTTTTTGTCAGTGAAAATGAAAAAACAGGAACTTTCTCACATTTATGTCTGTTTGTTGTCAGTGAGAATGGAAAAAAAAAAACTTTCTCACTTTCATGGATTATTGAGTCTAATGTGAGACAGGTCAATGACACTTTCTTCATGTTGTTGCTCGATGCAAATGTTATGATCCAGAAATAGTATTTGTTGTTGTTTCCGAGGCAAATGTTATGAGTGTCCCGGAAACAGTTAGATCCCGTGTTTCCTTCTCCGCCAATCAGAGGGCTTGTTTACATAACAATTTGACCTTGAGATTTCATATATAGCGGGCATGCAATATGATTCAATTATCAGAAAGTATTTTGACACAAAGGATAAAAAAGATGAATTAGAAGCCATGGCAACTTCAATTTACCATGTAAGCTCCGTTTTTATTTTCAAAATAAAATTATTTTCCTTGGTCACCCTCCAGTATATTTAGGTAAGTACCCCCCCCCCTCAAACCTAACCACCTTGCAATCTTTATACTCGATGGAAAACGTAAAATATATTCTTTTACCCTCAAAACCTCACCCCCCCCCATTGTTTTACAACCAAATTCTCGCAAAAAGAAATAATTATCATTTAGTTAAATTCCTTCCTTCTATATTTACAGCTAAAGCGACCACTGACTTCTCTCAATTTTTAATAAGAAAGCCGTTCTGTTTTGACACAAGACTCCAGTGCGTGGTTAAAATTAGCAGTCACCCCTTTCCATCTGTGTTTACAAACGTGACAGCCAAAGTCAAAAGGAACCGTTTCTCCGTCAAAATTAAAACACTTTGAGGCAATTGTAATAATTAGGCGCAGAAACACTTTTCTATTTTTTAGAAGTAAAAAACATTATTTTAAAGTTTTCTTTCTTCATAGTTTCTTATATAGTAATAGGCGGGTATAGTGAATCCCTAATTTTTGCTGGAGAGGGGGTTATAACTGTTTATAGTGAAAGAATAGAATGAAAAGACTGTCTTTAACTCAGTGTATAA
>NC_142797.1:18807931-18829690 GCF_049724085.1 Artemia sp. Qi Xiang Cuo | reverse complement strand
TATCAATACTACTGTTGGATTGTGAGGCAGTAACGTTGAAAGCAGTCGCTGTGAATAGCAGTCGCAGTCTCAAATAGAGGTTCTTGAAGTTGCAAGTAGTCATATACTTACATGTAGTCCAAAGTTGTCATAGTCGTAGTCGCAAATATTTGAAGTCACAGACCATTCTTTAAATATTGCTGTCTTGACCTTTTGACAACCCTCCTGCAAAGAGTGTGCTTTGATTTGTTTTTTCATCCCCCTCAATATTTTTTTTTTAATTTTATATTAATACTCTTATCCTTTTTGGAAACTCGGGATCAAAGATGTCCCTTCTTACTGATAGCCAGCCTTAGATATCAATAATGGACAACTTATTAACTTACAAAAATGCCTCGGGGGCTGTGGGTAGATATATCATCCCCTGAGGCATAGTTATTTGACTTTTCGACTATCTTGAAAAAGATGGCTATTCCAAAATTTTGATTCGATGTCTTTGGGGGAAGGTTAGCTAAAAAGGGCATACAGAAGGGACTGGGTGCCCTCCGCCTACTTAAACATCCCCCTCAACCTACCCTGAGAGTTTAAACTTAATACCCACAGGTATTACAGCTACACCAGATTCAGATATTGCAGATAAGTATTTTTGATAAACTCAGATAGTATCTTTTGATTTAGTTTAACATCCTCTTAATATTCCCTTTTGGAACCCTTGGTCCCAGTTTTTTCAGATAAATGTCCTCCCAGATTCATTTCTTTCGGCCCCTTAATTATTTTCCTTCCCCGAGCAATAAATATTAATTTTCCTTTTATTTTGTCACGCCATTTTGGGTCCTCTTAATTGCGTATGTGCTTAATAGACCACGAGGTAAGATATTGCGCAGTTAGGGAGGTTGACCAGTAAATTAGTAAGTCCTGGGATTGGCTGGAAAGATTCATTTACCACCCTCGTAACTCCTGTCGCAGCACGCGGCTAGCGGAGCGGGCTGGGAGAAAGAGTCCTTTTGAAATCAGTTCTTTTATACAACGTGTAGTGATTACAGTAAGCTTTTTTACTATGTACTCTTTTAACTTTTCAGCTTAGGTCGAGTCTAAAGAGATAGTTAGAAATCTTATCGGTAAACTTTGGCTGTAAATGTGGCCATAGACCATCCAATTACGTTGGTATATACGGAACCGTTGGAGTAACCGCGGAAATCACACTAATTTGGGGCCGACGAGGGATCTCCCCCTCCAGTAAGTGGCATAGCAACTCTTTGTGCCATTTTTGCCTTTAAAAGTGGTGACCCCCGCACATTAAACCTCTAATAAGTGGTGGCAGCGGAGGGATCATAATACCCATAGTCTTTCCAAACACACCCAGAATCAAACATCTTCCCTTTTCCCTAAATAAAAAAAACAGGCATTTTTTTAAAAACAGAAAGTAAGGAGCAACATTAAAACTCAAAACAAACAAAAATTATTCCGTATATGAATGGCCCCCTCCTCAATTCCTTGCTCTTTGCGCTTAGTGGTCATGTTGCCCCCAAACACATAGTTATTCGATCTTTCAATCCATGCTGAACAAATATGACCTTGTCTCAAAATTTTGATCCAATAAGTTTGGGGAAAAGGGGCGTGGGAGGGGGCTAATTTCGCCATCAAATATTTTGGGTCACTTGAAAAAGGCACTAAAACTTTTAATTTCCGTTTAAATGCCGCTTCTCCCGATTTTCTTTAACTATTATTTCGATCCGATCACCCCCGGAAAAAATAAACAAACATAAAAAATAATAGTAAAAGTCAATATTTAACGCGTATCCGTGATCTTTTCTTCTGGGAAAAAAATGCACAATTTCACATTTTTGTATAGGAGCTTCATACAGCTACAGCAGGATTCTCTAATACGCTGAATTTGATGGTGTGATTTTCATGAAAATTCTTTGACTTCTTCTGGGTCGTTTTTCCCCTTTTCAAAAATCTAGGTGAAATTTTCTCAGGCTCGAAACTACAGATGGGCAATACTAAACTTGATGAACCCTCAAGTATTCAGCATAATAAGCACGATCCTTTAATGTTGTCTATTGGCAGCCAAAATTCCGTTTTTTAGAGTTTTGGTTTCTGTTGAGCCGACTCGATCTTCTACTTCTACAGTTCGATAATTTCACGAACTGGTTGCTTTACAACTCTACATTTGTATACATAGGGCACACTGCAAAGTTCCGGATCTCCGCATCCCGGGGCTGTGGGGAGACGTACTTGCCATTGGGGGGAGGGCATTTATATGCTTGCAGAGGGCAACAATTTGGAGACTTTCAGAGGCCATGTTGTAGACAGTACTTCGAATGGCAAAGTGGCCCCCCCCCCACTGTCCTCTTAGGGACTCCTCAAGGTGAAACTTTTAATGAAATGTCAAGAGGGATGCCATGGCGCAATGACAATACATTGTGTTGTACTGGCTGTCAAAAGGAGCATCAGCAATATCTAAGGAGATAGCTTAGGGCATTAAGTCTAAGCTATGGGTCGAGGGTGACGAAGATTGATTGGAAGCAGCTCTTCTCCTCCATTCTTGTCCTTGTGTTCTCTTTCCTCAGAAACCCGACCAAAATTCTTAAATCTTCATGTTGTTGAAACTAATCAAAAGGATTTGACCGTTCTATCGTCTTTGGTGATGCCATGCCCCACACTCCCTGGGGCAAGGATGGTAACTTATGTAAATTGCCCATTGTTTCTAAGCGGGATTTATCATTAGTAAAAGAGGGCACTTTTGGTTCTGTGTGTATCTGATTAACAAAGGATATTAAGGTGAAACTTAGAAGAATATTGAGGAATATTTTGAACTAAACCAAAAAGGCACTATATGCGTCCGGATTAATCAAAAAAGTTGAGTCTGTGGGATTTTAAGCACAGCTGAGGGTATTAAATTGAAACATTCAGGACAGGTTGAAGGGATTTTGAAAAGTGTTTCGAGGGACTGTCAGCCCTCCCCACCCCGCCATGCCATTTTCAGCTTCCCTACCTCCTAAAACGTTCGACAAAAATTCGGAAATATCCATCTGGCTCAAAATAGTCTAAAGAGTAGGGAATGCCTTATTGACTCGTGACGGGAGTCCATATATGGGCATAGAACCACGTGGTCGTGTCAGCATTTTTAATGCTGACAGGAGCACCAAATAAGGGCATAGCCTCCCTAGGGAGAATGATTACGTAATCGGTCAATGACCTCTTTTTCCAAGGTCGATTTATTTGATGTTTCTATGTGTAATAGCTCCGGGGCGAAGGTTGCACATGCGCATTGAATTCTAACGGGAACAATGTTATTGATCTAGGACTCGAGGGGGAAGTGAATTTCCGAGAAATTGATTGCGTAATCGAAGGGGAAGTGAATTTCCGAGAAATTGATTTACATAATCGCGGGGAAATTATTGATTCACGAAGGGGAAATTAAGAAACAAACATGGCTTCTTTAATCTGTGATTTACATAATCGCTAGGGGAAATTATTGATTCACGAAGGGGAGAATTATGAAACAAACATGGCTTCATTGTTGTTTGGTTAGCTTAACCTGAGAAAATTGATTTACATAATCGGCGGGGAAATTATTGATTCACGATGGGGGAATTAAGAAACATTAAGGCTTCTTTAATCTTTAGGCCTGAGGATTTATTTATTATTGTTGTTTTTGGACAAGTGCATGCCATAAACCACGTGGTGCTGTCACGAGTCAGAACACCTGTGCTGTCGACCTCAATTCACCTATCGTGAATCAATAATTCCCCTTAGAAACAACAAATTAATTTCCCTTTCTTGACAGATCAATCAATCAATGACATCATCTGTCAGACTTTAAAAATTTTCGCCTAGAAACATTTCTCCAGGAATAGATCCAGGTCATTAATGTCTTTGCCTCGGGAACAGTTCTACTGGTCGAACTCCAAAGGATATTAATAACCAAAGGCCATGGAAACAATTAGGCAAGAAACATCTTAGCGATGAATTGTTTTAGCGTGCGAGAAGGTTTCCTATTAATTTGAAATGCGTTAGCACAGAGATGCCAATAACAAAGGAACACGCTGAATTTGCGTTTAGGGATTATTTGGGCGAAACCGTTTTAGACAGGTAATGGAACTATTTCGGCGAAACAGATAGAGACATTTTAAAAGAATATTTTTGAAGAGATTTTAGAAGAGAATTTAATGGTGAAACTCTGTGGTCGTTATAATACACAAGTTTCATTTGAACAGTGTTGTGAGGTCCTCTAACCCAACCCCAAAGGGTTCCAATCCTCATACCCCACCCCCGAAGGAAGCCCCCCGGTCCTCAAAGGTCCACCTGGCTCCCAAAGGCCCTCCACCGGTCCCCAAATGTCCCCCAGGCCCCCAACTGCCCCCCCGGACACTCAAAGGTCCCCCAAGCTCCCAAAGGGCCACCGGCGCCTCCAAAGGCCCACCCCAGACCCTCAACGGCCCTCCCCCGGCCCCCCCAAGGCCCAGCGCGCGCCCAAAGGACCCACGGGGTCCCCACGGCCCTCCACCGGGCCCCCAATGTCACCCAGACACCCAAAGGCCCTCCCTGTGCCCCAAAGGCCCTCCCTGTGCCCCAAAGGCCCTCCCCCGGCCCCCCTCCTCCTCCTCCCACCTCCTCCTCCTCCTCCTCCTCCTCCTCCTCCTCCTCCTCCTCCTCCTCCTCCTCCTCCCACCTCCTTCCTCCTCCTCCTCCTCCTCCTTCTACCTCCTCCTCCCACCTCCTCCTCCTCCTCCTCCTCCTCCCCCCCCATTCCCTCATCATTTTTTATACTTTTTTGTGCATTGAGACACAGAACGACCCCCTGCCCCCGGCCCCTCCCCCTCCAAAGGTCTGATTTTTTCAAAGTTCATTTTGAATTTCTTTCATTGAAATGCAAGAGTTGGAATATTTCAGTAGTGTTTGGTTGTGGTTTACCTTGTCACAGTTACATTTTCTTGATTTTTCAAAGTTCATTTTGAATTTCTTTCGTTGAAATGCAAGAGTTGGAATATTTCAGTAGTGTGATGGTTGTAGTTTACCATGTCACAGTTACATTCCCTTAATTTTTCAAAGTTCATTTTGAATTTCTTTCGTTGAAATGCAAGAGTTGGAATATTTCACTAGTGTGATGTTGTAGTTTACCCTGTCACAGTTACATTCCATTAATTTTTGATAGTTCATTTTGAATTTCTTTCGTTGAAATGCAAGAGTTGGAATATTTCAGTAGTGTTTGTTTGCGGTTTACCATGTCACAGTTACATTGTCTTGATTTTTGAAAGTTCTTTTTGAATTTTTTTCGATGTAATGCAAGAGTTGGAATATTTCACTAGTGTGATGTTGTAGTTTACCATGTCACAGTTACATTCCCTTAATTTTTCAAAGTTCATTTTGAATTTCTTTCGTTGAAATGCAAGAGTTGGAATATTTCACTAGTGTGATGTTGTAGTTTACCCTGTCACAGTTACATTTTCTTGATTTTTCAAAGTCCTTTTTGAATTTCTTTCGTTGAAATGCAAGAGTTGGAATATTTCAGTAGTGTTTGGTTGTGGTTTACCTTGCCACTGTTACATTCTCATGATTTTTCAATGTTTTTTGTGAATTTCTTACGTTAAAATTCAAGAGTTGGAATATTTCACTAGTGTTTGGTCATGGTTTAGCGTGTCACAGTTACATATTCTTGATTTTTAAAAGTTCATTTTGAATTTCTTTCATTGAAATGCAAGAGTTGGAATATTTCACTAGTGGTTGGTTGCGGTTAACCTTGTCACAGTTACATTATCTTGATTTTTCAAAGTTCATATTGAATTTCTTTCTATGAAATGAAAGAGTTGGAATATTTCAGTAGTGTTTGGTTGCGGTTTACCTTGTCACAGTTACATTTTCTTAATTTTTCAAAGTTCATTTTGAATTTCTTTCGTTGAAATGCAAGAGTTGGAATATTTCATTAGTGTTTGGTTGCGGTTTACCTTGTCACAGTTACATTTTCTTGATTTTTCAAATCTCATTTCGAATTTCTTTCATTGAAATGCAAGAGTTGGAATATTTCAGTAGTGTTTGGTCGTGGTTTACCTTGTCACAGGTACAACAACTTCGTTTTTAAAATTTAATTATTAATTTATATCGTTGAAATGCAAGAGTTGGAATATTTCAGTAGTGTGTGGTTGTGGTTTACCTTGTCACACTTACATTTTACTGATTCTTAATAGTTCTTTTTGAATTTCATTCGTTGAAATGCAAGAATGTAACTGTGAAGGTAAATTACATGGGAATGTAACCTGTGACACAGGTAAACTTTAACTAACCAAACACTAGTGAAATATTCCAACTCTTGAATTTCAATCGAAAGAAATTCAAAATAAACTTTGAAAAATTAAGGGAATGTAACTGTGACAAGGTAAACCGCAACCAAACACTACTGAAATATTCCAACTCTTGCATTTCAATGAAAGAAATTCAAAATGAACTTTGAAAAATCAAGATAATGTAACTGTGACAAGGTAAACCACGACCAAACACTACTGAAATATTCCAACTCTTGCATTTCAATGAAAGAAATTCAAAATGAACTTTGAAAAATCAAGAAAATGTAGCTATGACAAGGTAAACCGCAACCAAACACTACTGAAATATTCCAACTCTTGCATTTCAACGAAAGAAATTCAAAATGGACTATCAAAAATTAAGGGAATGTAACTGTGTAAGGGTAAACTACAACATCACTCTAGTGAAATATTCCAACTCATGCATTTCAACGAAAGAAATTCAAAATGAAGTTTGAAAAATTAAGGGAATGTAACTGTGACATGGTAAACTACAACATCACACTACTGAAATATTCCAACTCTTGCATTTCAACAAAAGAAATTCAATATGAACTTTGAAAAATCAAGAAAATGTAACTGTGACATGGTAAACCGCAACCAAACACTACTGAAATATTCCAACTCTTGCATTTCAACGAAAGAAATTCAAAATGGACTATCAAAAATTAATGGAATGTAACTGTGACAGGGTAAACTACAACATCACACTAGTGAAATATTCCAACTCTTGCATTTCAACGAAAGAAATTCAAAATGAACTTTGAAAAATTAAGGGAATGTAACTGTGACATGGTAAACTACAACATCACACTACTGAAATATTCCAACTCTTGCATTTCAACGAAAGAAATTCAAAATGAACTTTGAAAAATCAAGAAAATGTAACTGTGACAAGGTAAACCACAACCAAACACTACTGAAATATTCCAACTCTTGCATTTCAATGAAGAAATTCAAAATGAACTTTGAAAAAATCAGACCTTTGGAGGGGGAGGGGCCGGGGGCAGGGGGTCGTTCTGTGTCTCAATGCACAAAAAAGTATAAAAAATGATGAGGGAATGGGGGGGGGAGGAGGAGGTAGAAGGAGGAGGAGGAGGAGGAGGAAGGAGGTGGAGGAGGAGGAGGAGGAGGGAGGAGGAGGAGGAGGAGGAGGAGGAGGAGGAGGAGGAGGAGGAGGAGGAGGAGGAGGTGGGAGGAGGAGGAGGTGGGAGGAGGAGGAGGGGGTCGGGGAGGGCCTTTGGGGCACAGGGAGGGCCTTTGGGGCACAGGGAGGGCCTTTGGGTGTCTGGGTGACATTTGGGGACCGGTGGATGGCCTTTGGGACCCCGTTGGTCCTTTGGGAGCTCGATGGGCCTTTGGGGGCCCGGGGATGGCCGTTGAGGGTCTGGGGTGGGCCTTTGGGGGTGCCGGTGGCCCTTTGGGAGCTTGGGGGACCTTTGAGTGTCCGGGGGGCAGTTGGGGGCCGGGGGGACTTTTGGGGACCGGTGGAGGGCCTTTGGGAGCCCGGTGGACCTTTGAGGACCGGGGGCTTCCTTCGGGGTTGGGGTATGAGGATTGGAACCCTTTGGGGTTGGGTTAGAGGACCTCACAACACTGTTCAAATGAAACTTGTGTATTATAACGACCACAGAGTTTCACCATTAAATTCTCTTCTAAAATCTCTTCAAAAATATTCTTTTAAAATGTCTCTATCTGTTTCGTCGAAATAGTTCCATTACCTGTCTAAAACGGTTTCGCCCAAATAATCCCTAAACGCAAATTCAGCGTGTTCCTTTGTTATTGGCATCTCTGTGCTAACGCATTTCAAATTAATAGGAAACCTTCTCGCACGCTAAAACAATTCATCGCTAAGATGTTTCTTGCCTAATTGTTTCCATGGCTTTTGGTTATTAATATCCTTTGGAGTTCGACCAGTAGAACTGTTCCCGAGGCAAAGACATTAATGACCTGGATCTATTCCTGGAGAAATGTTTCTAGGCGAAAATTTTTAAAGTCTGACAGATGATGTCATTGATTGATTGATCTGTCAAGAAAGGGAAATTAATTTGTTGTTTCTAAGGGGAATTATTGATTCACGATAGGTGAATTGAGGTCGACAGCACAGGTGTTCTGACTCGTGACAGCACCACGTGGTTTATGGCATGCACTTGTCCAAAACAACAATAATAAATAAATCCCTCAGGCCTATAGATTAAAGAAGCCTTAATGTTTCTTAATTCCCTCTTCGTGAATCAACAATTTCCCCGCCGATTATGTAAATCAAGTTCACAGGCCAGGCTAGCCAAACAACACTGAAGCCATGTTTGTTTCTTAATTCTCCCCTCTGTAAATCAATAATCTCCCCTAGCGATTATGTAAATCACAGATTAAAGAAGCCATGTTTGTTTCTTAATTTCCCCTTCGTGAATCAACAATTTCCCCTTCGATTACGCAATCAAGTTCTCGGAAATTCACTTCCCCTTCGATTATGCAATCAATAACATTGTTCCCGTTAGAATTCAATGCGCATGTGCAACCTTCGCCCCGGAGCTATTACACATAGAAACATCAAATAAATCGACCTTGGAAAAAGAGGTCATTGACCGATTACGCAATCATTCTCCCTAGGGAGGCTATGCCCTTATTTGGACTCCCGTCAGCATTAAAAATGCCGACAGGACCACGTGGTTCTATGCCCATATATGGACTCCCGTCACGAGTCAATAAGGCATCTCTACTCTTTAGACTATTTTGAGCCAGATGGATATTTCCGAATTTTTATCGAACGTTTTAGGAGGTAGGGAAGCTGAAAATGGCATGGCGGGTGGGGGGAGGGCTGACAGCCCTCCAAACACTTTTCAAAATCCCTTCAACCTGTCCTGAATGTTTCAATTTAATACCCTCAGCTGTGCTTAAAATCCTACAGACTCAACTTTTTGATTAACTGGATGCATATAGTGCCTTTTGATTTAGTTCAAAATATTCCTCAATATTCTTCTAAGTTTCACCTTAATATCCTTTGTTAATCAGATACACACAGAACCAAAAGTGCCCTCTTTTACTAATGATAAATCCTGCTTAGAAACAATGGGCAATTTACATAATTTACCATCCTTGCCCCAGGGAGTGTGGGGCATGGCATCACCAAAGACATAGCTATCAATCCTTTTGATTAGTTTCAACAACATGAAAATTTAAGAATTTTGATCGGTTTTGAGGAAAGAGAACACAAGGACAAGAATGGGGAGAAGGGGAGTTGCTTCCAATCAATCTTCAACACCCCTTACCTTAAAAGCTTAGACTTAATGCCCTAAGCTATTCCTTAGATATTGCTGATGCTCCCTTTTGACAGCCAGTATACACAATGTATTTTAATTGTGTTTGGCATCCCTCTTGACATTTCGTTAAAGTTTCACCTTAAGGGAGTCTAAAGAGGACAAGGGGGGGGGGAAGCACTTTGCCATTCAAGTACTGTTCAACATGGCCCGAAAGTCTCAAATTAATGCCCTCTCAAGCATATAAATGCCCTCCCCCCAATGCAATGCCCCCCACAGCCCCGGGTGCAGGGATCCAGAACTTTGCAATGTGCCCTTATTTACATGTAGAATTTGTAAGCAAACAGTTCGTGTTATCGAACTGTAAGTAAGGATTGAGTCGGCTCAATAGAAACCAAAACTCTAAAAAACGGAATTTTGATGCCAATAGATACATTAAAGGATCGGCTTATTATGCTGAATATTTGAGGTTCATCAAGTTTAGTATTACCCATCAAAAGTTTCGAGCCTGAGAAAATTTACCTGATTTTTGAAAAGGGGAAAAACGACCCATAAAAGTCAAAGAATTTTCATGAAAATCACACCATCAGATTTAGCGTATTAGAGAATCCTGCTGTAGCTGTATGAAGCTCCTATACAAAAATGTGAAATTGTGCATTTTTTTCCAGAAGAAAGATCACGGATACGCGTTAAATATTATTTTTACTATTATTTTTTATGTTTGTTTATTTTTTCCAGGGGTGATCGGATCGAAATAATAGTTAAAGAAAATCGGGAGAAGCGGCATTTAAACGGAAATTAAAAGTTTTAGTGCCTTTTTCAAGTGACCCAAAATATTTGATGGCAATTAGCCCCCCTCCCACGCCCCTTTTCCCCAAACTTATTGGATCAAAATTTTGAGACAGTCATTTTGTTCAGCATAGTTGAAAGATCGAATAACTATGTGTTTGGGGGTAACATGACCACTAAGCGCAAAGAGCAAGGAATTGAGGAGGGGGCCATTCATATACGGAATAATTTTTGTTTGTTTTGAGTTTTAATGTTGCTCCTTACTTTCTGTTTTTAAAAAAATGCCTGTTTTTTTTATTTAGGAAAAGGGAAGATGTTTGATTCTGGGTGTGTTCGGAAAGACTAAGGGTATTATGATCCCTCCGCTGGCACCACTTATTGGATGTTTAACGTGCGGGGGTCACCACTTTTAAAGGCAAAAATGGCACAAAGAGTTGCTATGCCACTTACTGGAGGGGGAGATCCCTCGTCGGCCCCAAATTAGTGTGATTTCCGCGGTTACTCCAACGGTTCCGTATATACCAACGTAATTGGATGGTCTATGGCCACATTTACAGCCAAAGTTTACCGATAAGATTTCTAACTATCTCTTTAGACTCGACCTAAGCTGAAAAGTTAAAAGAGTACATAGTAAAAAAGCTTACTGTAATCACTACACGTTGTATAAAAGAACTGATTTCAAAAGAACTCTTTCTCCCAGCCCGCTCCGCTAGCCGCGTGCTGCGACAGGGGTTACGAGGGTGGTAAATGAATCTTTCCAGCCAATCCTAGGACTTACTAATTTACTGGTCAACCTCCCTAACTGCGCAATATCTTACCTCGTGGTCTATTAAGCACATACGCAATTAAGAGGACCCAAAATGGCGTGACAAAATAAAAGGAAAATTAATATTTATTGCTCGGGGAAGGAAAATAATTAAGGGGCCGAAAGAAATGAATCTGGGAGGGACATTTATCTGAAAAAACTGGGACCAAGGGTTCCAAAAGGGAATATTAAGAGGATGTTAAACTAAATCAAAAGATACTATCTGAGTTTATCAAAAATACTTATCTGCAATATCTGAATCTGGTGTAGCTGTAATACCTGTGGGTATTAAGTTTAAACTCTCAGGGTAGGTTGAGGGGGATGTTTAAAAGTAGGCGGAGGGCACCCAGTCCCTTCTGTATGCCCTTTTTAGCTAACCTTCCCCCAAAGACATCGAATCAAAATTTTGGAATAGCCATCTTTTTCAAGATAGTCGAAAAGTCAAATAACTATGCCTCAGGGGATGATATATCTACCCACAGCCCCCGAGGCATTTTTGTAAGTTAATAAGTTGTCCATTATTGATATCTAAGGCTGGCTATCAGTAAGAAGGGACATCTTTGATCCCGAGTTTCCAAAAAGGATAAGAGTATTAATATAAAATTAAAAAAAAAATATTGAGGGGGATGAAAAAACAAATCAAAGCACACTCTTTGCAGGAGGGTTGTCAAAAGGTCAAGACAGCAATATTTAAAGAATGGTCTGTGACTTCAAATATTTGCGACTACGACTATGACAACTTTGGACTACATGTAAGTATATGACTACTTGCAACTTCAAGAACCTCTATTTGAGACTGCGACTGCTATTCACAGCGACTGCTTTCAACGTTACTGCCTCACAATCCAACAGTAGTATTGATATAATGATAGAGAGAAGACAGGTACCCAATGTAGCTATAATGATAGAGAAAAGACAGGTACCCAATGTAGCTATAATGATAGAGACTAGACAGGTACCCAATGTAGCTATAATGATAGAGACAAGACAGGTACCCAATGTAGCTATAATGATAAGTAGCGGACAGTACTCCCATATAGCTATAATGATAAATAGCGGATAGTACTCCCATATAGATATAACGTAGAGTAGCGGATAGTACTCCCATATAGCTATAATGATAAGTAGCGGAAAGTACTCCCATATAGCTATAATGATAAGTAGCGGTCAATACTCCCGCCATACAAGCATAAAAGTCATAACCGATTTCATGGTACGGTGATTCGTTCACTCTGACATTGAGCGTTGATATAAAAAGCCCGATACCGAGTTAGTATCACAGTAAATAAGTTGAATTTGATTAGTTTACATTATTTCAAATTGGAGAAATAAACATTTAAATATCGTGAAAATAAGTAGTTTCACATTATTACACCTCGAAGGAGCCGACAGTGATGTTGTGAAGACAAGGGCCCCCAATATAGCAGTTGAAATTGGAAAGGATTCCCGACTAACATTTGAGTGGGATGAGATGTTTGGCAGATACGTTATATTATTGAGTAAATTTAAGTCAGATGAACAACTATGCTTTGCTGCAAAAGTAAACATAATGTATTTATCACGACTATGGCATGGGATGAATGCTATTATGAAGCACACTGAGGAAAACGGATTGTCTCACCTAACGCAAAGAGAGTGAAAATATGTTCTTTTATTACATTTCTGTCAATAAAAATGTTTTTTCTTATAATGTTTTTTTATTAGACACTCTAGATGATCGTTTACTCCACTCTCTCTCTCTATGGTGGTGGTGGTGGCGGTGTCCAATAGGTATTGAGATTATGCATAAAGTAGAAACTTGCAATTGTTATTTTAGTCTATAGTTGGTAGTGGGAGTATCAAGAATGATTGGATTTGAAAAACAGAAGATCTTACGGAATCTAGTCAAACTGGAAAAATGTTTAGTGTTAGATGATGACTTTTTGGAATTATCTCTTCAACGGAAAATATTTTCTCTAGAAATACTTAACTGAATAATGGGATCTGATTCTCCATAAAAGGATTATTGTATGAAGCTTATGCATTGCGAATCAAATGCATTTACTCAATTTATTGATATATTAAGTGAAACGAAGCAAAATGACATTGTGATTCTGCTTTTAACCAGTACCTAGAAATTCATTCTTTAAAACAGTAGGAAATAAGTTTTTGTGACGATGCTCGATTACTCCTTCTCCTCCTAGAAGACAATTTTATTTTTTTATTGATTTTGAGTCAGTTTCTTTCTGGCAGTGAGACGGACAACATCGAAAAAATGTTTCATACATGTTCACTATGTTTGTATACATTGGGCAGCTGGTCATCATGTGAGAACTGTACTACAGTTGATGACTATAATGAAAAGTGTAGACTATGCAATCCGTGTAAATTACATAAAGGATATGCTGTACAAATTAAGGACTGTAATACCTGTATTGAAGAGACTTGTGACTCTCATCCTAATGGATATCTATGCTCCAATTGTCATTTTGATAAGTGCGACCAGTGGGAAAATACTTACCCTGGTATGATTGAAACAAACCCTAAACGTGACTTCAGTTTATTTCTAAGGGATTGGTATCTTCGCGGCTTTAAATTGTATTGGGAAGAAGAATTTGGAGCACGTTTTAATTGTAAAAACATGAAAAGAATATGGATCCTGCGTCATAACTGTGATGACAATGCAAGTAATGATTATAAACCTAGTGATTTTTATTTGGCTGTGACAGAAAGTGACTCTTCATATGAAAATATTGTGTGCGACATTACTTCAAATAATCAGATAGAAACAGGTGAATTTTTCAATATGAATCGTAATAGTATCATTGACTTCACATGAAGATTTAATAAAAATGAAGTTACAATATATTGTGGAAAATGTGATCCGGACTTTGCACAACAGGATCAGTACAAGTTGAATCCAAATGATCTGCCACCACTAATCGTTGTCGACGACGATGACTATGATGATGATTAGGATGACAATCTAAATGACTATGAAGAAGAAGAAATCTAAACAAATGAAGACAATAGACTTTTTTATAGTGCATATATATTTTATTAATAAACAAATTCACATACATTTTTAAAACACTTTATTCTTAGGGCACTGAAATCAATACTGTACAGGTCTGAGAGGGTATTTTCTACTAGTAAGTCATACAAACGTGGACTGTGTACATAAATGTTGAGAAATTCACTGAAAGTATAATCACGACATCGAAAAATGAAATAAAGTATTGCATGAAAACCACAGCTTCTGGTCGATCGATCCTGTACTCACATCCGATTTTGAATAATTGTCTTCCCACTTCCTTCAAGGTAGTTTTTGATATGTGGTGTGTAGAATGCATATGGTAGGCCAAGAGGATAAAAAAATTCTATATTTTTCGCTGTTTGAAAAATACATAGCGAATGACCCGTCTGTACATTCAATGGACTACTATTAACAACGATAATGGTT
This sequence comes from Artemia sp. Qi Xiang Cuo, assembly GCF_049724085.1. Lineage (NCBI taxonomy): Eukaryota > Metazoa > Arthropoda > Branchiopoda > Anostraca > Artemiidae > Artemia > Artemia sp. Qi Xiang Cuo. The sequence continues at coordinate 18,815,113 of NC_142797.1, read as the reverse complement.
TTGTTAACAGTATGAATGTATTGAAGGAAATCTGAGGGTATACAATAGGATTTGTATTTGGACATAAAAGGATCCATGTTAAATACATTGATTATTTGAGTGGTGTTCATGGTGCCAAGTCTAAAAGAACACTACCATCGGGGGTAATTTCCCAGTAGATTTTAAATTGATTGAGTGAGATTAATGTTAAACTCTCCGCCAATGGCTTATCAAATGTAAACTCAAAACGTACAGTACCCATTCGGATAATACTCATATCTTGAGCATAAGACAAGTCTAAAACAATGATACCATTACTTTTTGCGAACATTGAATTGGTAATATCATTTTCATACAGTTGAGAATCTCGATCTAGGGATTGCATTGTCAACTCATATAGGGTCCAATAGGATTTATCAAAGGATAAATTGTAGAGAGGAATTCCGTTTACTTTACAGACAAGAGAGGAACGTCCAAATAATTCAAATTCATGTGGCGAGGTTGTCCATGATCCTATGGCACTGGCACTTTTTACAAGAGCCATGGCGAGTTTCGATGAAATTTCACCATTGATAAATGAAGAATCGGTGTAGGTACTTGAACCATTGGCAATACGACGTTGATGGGTGATTGTATGAGGAACGAGCAGTTTAATATTATTTCCAGATGCTCTTACTTTTTCAATTGCCAAAGCAACAGAACTCATAACCTGTTGTTTTCGCACATGAAGTATTGCCGAAGTGAGATTGACGTTAGCATTGGGTGCTGTATCAAGTGTCTTTCTCAATATGAAATTGGACGGGGATAATTGTAACTTTGCATCAATTTCAAAATTGGGGGGCATCCAGTAGGATATATTAAATATCTCATATTGAGGCTACCAACTAAATAATACTCCTTGCTCAGGCCCCAAGTTAGCTCACAGTCAGTATCACCAATTGTTCTATAGTCATAGCCCATTGGCAGACCTTTCAATTTCTTATAGGCCATGGGAGTCATCAACATAAATTGTATGTAACTAGCATAGTTTGATAGATTATTGCTAGTGCTCACCAATGTTCCATTATGTAAACACATATTTGTTTAAATAAATTGTGTAGTATATCATTCTCATAGAATAGTTCATCAACGTTGGAGGGAGGTGAATTGTCAGACTTTTTCCTCACCACAACTTTTAAATAAATAAATGTGGACAATAAATCTATGAAGTAGTCTTCATTGGAATAAATTTGATAATGTATGTTTTCAGAGAGGGGTTGCTGAGGATAGAATTGTTCATAGTACCCATGTTTTAAACTGACATCCACACTTTCTGCATTGAAAAGATTTAGAGATGTGGTGACAGTGGGATGAGATTTCCTGTGGGGTAGATATGCCATCTAGGAAAAGAAATCCCTTTTCGATCGAACAATTTTTCTTCTTGGTTTCTTTTTCTTACTTTTCTTTGACAAGAGTGATGATGATGATGTCTTTCGCTTCTGACCTGAGTAGAGATTGATGAGTGAAGAGATGTTTCTCCTCCTTTTAAAACCTTTTCCGCTTCGTTTCAATCGCTCTCCAAGGGATCGTGCGCTGGACCTGAGATTGTTTGAAACACTTTCTTTAAAATCTTTACCATCCCCCCAATCGTGTAGCGTAGAGAATGCAAAATCTGCAGCAACCGGCGCAATTTATTTTTCAGCCCGCGGTATTGCAGAGTGAAACAGCTTAGCAATCCAACTGCCTAGACCTTAGCTCGATATTGATAAACTGCCTTTATAATAGTCCATTTCATGACCCAGTTGTCGTGGCTGGAAAGCAGTAACATTAAAATCAATGTCAGGGCATACAAATATATTTTTTCTATTAGCCATTTTGTTGTTGTTGTTGTTGTGGGTGTTGCCGAATAGGTCGAAAATGACATGTAATCACGGCCAAACCTTTTGTTATTGCTAGAGGGTCACCTAATTCACTTCTTAGTGTTAACTGACAGAGTTACAAATACGAAGTGTTTACATGTATATACGGATGGTGCTTCATATTATAGCGATGAACATGTTCATGGGTTGTTTTTCGTTCACGAACACGCAGAAGGAGGATTATAGAATTAATAACTCTTGGGGTTTCCACAAAGGACGTGTAGAGACATATGCGAAATTCCGAGGCGAGACCAGCGGGATAATAAGTAAAAATAACTTGAGCCATCCTGCTAACAGCGCCAATATTTTCCTCATTGATCAAATTCTGTTTAAAGCCATAAATATCTCTCAGTTTATCATTGATAGAAACCAGGTCAGTGTCAACGGATGAGGTATTGTAAATCCTATTATGTTTTATTGAATAATTAAAATGGAATGTACCATTCCTGCGATGTGAGATTTTTCTGTTGATTACACCACACAAATCCGCCATAGTACCATATTCTTTATAATTAAATGTAACATCTGGATATTTACTAGATTTCAGTGCGTCAACCCATTTATACTTGACAAAGAGTGACCAATCGAATGGTATAACTTTCTATATTATACACACGATCTTTTCTCAGGATATCATAGGTATTTTTGAGAATGCAGTCGACAAGAGCCACTTCATACTTTCCATCATCGAATTTGATGGCGGGGGAGAGTTTCGTCCAAAATCACTTGTATTATTCAAATCATTGTAGAGAGGATCGGAGACATTGGACATAAACGTTATATAAAAATCATTGGGCATTGTCCATATCTTTCAACACTGATCCAAGAATCAAAATCAGAGTTGTATCCTAGCCAACGAACAAGCAACTGTTTCATGCCCCTGTGAGTACGAGTCTTTAAAATATTTTCAGTCTGATAGATTTCGGTGTTTTTAACTTTTTGTAATTAATAATCATAAAAACTACCAAGCTTCTCATCGTCTTCCATGCTGCGTGAACGATGGGTACGAGGTGTAGTATCCAATAGTGTGGATATTTTACAAAGTTCTGTGGACCATAAGTAGATACCTTTTTCAAAAACATTAGCAGTTCAATTGATTCAAATAGTATCACCAGCATTGGATTTTTTCTTTTTCTCCTCATTAGCAACACCCTCACCATTGGAATACTGTTTAAGAAAAGTGTCAAATGTGTTGACATCATGATGAACATCTGTTGGGGTTAAGTTTGACCGGGATTGTTTTGGACTTTGATTATAAATCAACATGATTTTATCCAAATCATGAATAAAAGCAGCAGTATTTTTTTAAGTGCAATATTTAGAAATTAAAAGTCGAATAGTTCTTATCAGTCGTTCGGCCAATGCTGCCTTTATTGGACCATGACTATGATAGAGGGTTGTAATATGTTTCAGTAGGACCTTCTTTACATGGGAATTAACACATTCATTACCCCAATCCGTTTGAATCTTCTTAAAGCAATTCTGTCCAAGGATTATTTTAAGAGCCTTAGCAACTTCATCACCTCCCTTAGACCACAGTAGAACGGCATATGCATAGGGGCTAAAAACATTGATTGCAAGTCGAATATACTTGTAGGGGTGATTGTGACGTCGTTGAATCTCGTCCAGAGTCAAAAGATCTGCTTGTAGTATTTGTAATTGGAAAAAGGCTTTAGTTTTTCGATAGTGATTACCACGAACTCAACGATTACGATGTAGAGTGTAACCTGATTCATTCTTTAGATACTCTGCCGCCCAATTGTTTTCAAGTCCAGTGACTTGAGCAAGTGTGGTGGATGAACTTAAACTTCCCACTGCACCAATATTCTCATAAACATGTTTCAATGCTTCATCCATTTTGAACGTAAACTCTTAGTGAAGTGTCCACTGCCATTTGCATACTAACAAGTAATGGCGAGGGGGATGCAGTGATATAAAGACGTCTTTGCTTGACTCCCTCACTCATAACTCTTGTCAAATCATTGTTTCAACTTGGCGTGCTAGTAGTATTTTCCAAAAATGATTTAAAAACATCTTTTGATATTTGACTAAATTCCTTAAATCGTTTTAAAATATGTTTATAGCGAATAAGACTTTTGGGAAAGTTTGATGAGTTTAAAAATGTATGCAGGTGACTGTCAAATGATACAAGTCTTTTATGATTCGTGACCAAATCTGATAATAAATCAAGTAGAATATAGGTCTTGCCATGGATTACAACCTGATTCCCATTGGCATCAATTTGAACATGTTCACTATCATTGAGATATGTCAAGAGTCTCTCATACTGTTCGCGATAGGAATATGACATTAGATCTGCAACACTTGTCATAACTTTAGACAAATCTTCTTCGTCTTCTGTTGGTATTATCGTTGTTGGTGATGATGATGATGATGATGATGGAGTCATTTCCTTATTGTGATCAATGAAATTTACCTTGAGGGGTCTCTCATGATAGGGTTTGTGTTTGTCATCTGGGTAAAATACATTTTGAAGTAGAATTAATTTTTCATCGTCGGCAATTGTCTCATTGTTAATAAATTTATTGAGATTGTCCTTGAAATGTTCCTTTGGCGAAAGCGCTGGTTCAATTGGAGTCAATTTATAGGGTTTGGCCATTCTCTCTCTCTCTCTCTCTCTCTCTAGAGGAAACTGTTTACAGTTCATGTAATGATGGGCAGTAAAAGTGCAAAGAAGCTACAACCTGCCTGACGAGGCTGGTTTCTTTTAAAGCAGTTTCCTTTATTTTTGAGTACTACTGATGCTAGGGACCGTACATGTGAACAATTTTGCTTGGTGTGTTGCTCAACACCTTCTGGCAGTTGAATATTGCCTTCTGTTAGATTTAAACAAAGTTCAGATACGAGATTAATGAATTCTCTGTCGACACCATGTTTGAGTATGGCCTTCCTAAGTCGTGGCTTTGAATTACCTAGGACGGTGAATAAATGTCGATGTTCATGTAGTTTCTTCAGTGTCATGATTGCAACTAACGACCTTTTTTACTTTTCACTGGCAGGTATACAGTATTTTCATTGTCAGAAATATCGGTGACTGCACGCAGATCCTCGGGTGTGTTCTGATTTAGATAACATAGAATTTATCCATACGATTTGATGCTAGGCTGATTATAGACTGAATGTAGGTATTTCGGTTCACCCGGATACACCCGTCGGTTTAACATTATGACGGAACTGGAATCACGAAAAGCCCTGTAGATAAGATAGTAGGTGCAATTCAAAGCAAGAGTTCTCATACACTTGCTCTGTTGAAAGAGATTGTGTAAAACTAGGGTTAAGGAGATCCGTTGATGATGAGATCCGACAGTGAACAATCGTATCATCTCCTGAGACCATTCTTCAATGGACTCAGCCAGATCGTCAATAATCAACCAAGAGTTTGATTCAATACTATTAAAAATATCAAGTCCATACATGAATTTCGTGTCATGGGAAATAGTTTTTATTCTATCAAAGGATTCTTGCCAAACACCTTAGCAATAGAAAATTTTAGTTTGATTTCCCAAGAACATTTTAATAAGATTTTGAATTACTTTTGTTAAAAGTATTGTTTTGACGGATATTGATGGTCCATATAGAAACGATCTGAAAGTTGTTTTAAATTGATACATGTTCCCTTCAACAGTTCACCTAGACAACTAACTGTAGACTATAGCTGTCTAATGACTAAATAATTTCTCTACTACTACTACTACTACTCCGTTCAAGAATAATAAAAATGAGAAGAAGACGAATAAAGAATCATATTTTCTTTTATTATACACACACACACATGAAAAAGTAACAACACTTAAAAAAATACTACATTGAAAAAAGCACATTAAACATGGAAAAAAATTACACTTTTTTTAAAATTTATTTATAATAAAAAATACAACATTTACATATGCACTAGAAAAAAAACAACACTTTAATAGATACACTTTTTTTAAATTTCTTTATAAAAACATACAACATTTACTGAATAATGCACTTAAAATAATAATAATATCACTTTTATTTACAGCATTTTAAAAGAGGCCCCCCCTCTTTATAATAGTCCATTCCATTAAATAGTAAATGGTTGGGTGGTGGTGGGATTCTTTTTTAATAGTTATTTTTTTCCCCAATTCAGCATTATTTTTTTTTTCACAATTCAGCAGTAGTTTTTTTTCCCCAACTCAGCAGTTTTTTGTTTTTATAGCAAGGCAGAGTCGTATGTTCTGTTTTTTTGTAAATAAAAAGTATTCAAATTGTTTTCTGGCCCCGCGCCCGGCCCGGGGAGGGCCTTTTAAAATGCTGTAAATAAAAGTGATATTATTATTATTTTAAGTGCATTATTCATTAAATGTTGTATGTTTTTATAAATAAATTTAAAAAAAAAGTGTATCTATTAAAGTGTTTTTTTTTCTAGTGCCTCTGTAAATGTTGTATTTTTTTTTATAAATAAATTTAAAAGAAAAAAGTGTATTTTGAATTGAAGTTATCAAGTATTTTGGGCAATAGGTTGCATAGGTTGCATCAAGACTGGGCCGGGTAATTGTAGATCAGATAAAAGCCAAGATAGATAGTCCAAGTAATTGAGAGGCAAATGTTTAAATGGCTGGGGCACGGGTAAATGACAGGAGTATGAATGACTCTCTTATTGGACACATACTTGTCAGCTTAGTTTATCTCTTATTGGCAAAACGAGGTCGTTGAATCTCTTGACACGGGCAGTGAACGGGAATAAAAACTATTCCGTTTCCTGTCTCTATGTGTTTCTTTTAGTTTTTGGAAAGGCATGCCTGCCTAGAGTCTTAGGCATGCTGATCAAGAATTTAAAAAGAGGCAAACAAGGTACAACCACCTATGGTCTTAAGAAGGTTGACCAAGAATTTAAAATTGACATAGGACCATAAATTTGCTTGAAATAACAGGCAAAACAATTGTTTAAGGCCATCTTTATCTTTCAAATAGTACCTATTCGTTGTCTAAGCTTAGCCCCACATTCTGAAAAAATTTTTTTTTAATTTATTTATAAAAACATACAACATTTAATGAATAATGCACTTAAAATAATAATAATATCACTTTTATTTACAGCATTTTAAAAGGCCCCCCCGGGCCGGGCGCGGGGCCAGAAAACAATTTGAACACTTTTTTATTTACAAAAAAAAACATACGACTCTGCCTTGCTATAAGAACAAAAAACTGCTGAGTTGGGGAAAAAAACTACTGCTGAATTGGGAAAAAAAAATAATGCTGAATTGGGAAAAAAATAACTATTAAAAAAGTATCCCACCACCACCCAACCATTTACTAT